>NC_042957.1:65888591-66036091 GCF_901001165.1 Salmo trutta | reverse complement strand
TAGTCTACAGTACCTCCACCCAGTAGTCTACAGTACCCACACCCAGTAGTCTACAGTACCTCCACCCAGTAGTCTACAGTACCCCCACCCAGTAGTCTACAGTACCTCCACCCAGTAGTCTACAGTACCTCCACCCAGTAGTCTACAGTACCCCCACCCAGAAGTAAACAGTACCCCCACCCAGTAGTCTACAGTACCTCCACCCAGTAGGCTATGCCTGTCACACATTCCCACCTATCCGCCTCACTTAAATACGTCTGGCCACAGGCTAGCAGTGCCCTCAGTACCATTTAATGTCCCTGGCTCACTTCATCTGTACCACATTTTATTTAGCTGTCTTGCTGATAGCTTCCTTTTCTGAGTGCCAGCCCAGTGGTAGGAATGTGTGTGTGTGTGTGTGTGTGTGTGTGTGTGTGTGTGTGTGTGTGTGTGTGTGTGTGTGTGTGTGTGTGTGTGTGTGTGTGTGTGTGTGTGTGTGTGTGTGTGTGTGTGTGTGTGTGTGTGTGTGTGTGTGTGTGTATGTGTGTGTGTGTGTGTGTGTGTGTGTGTTTGCCTGTGCCTGCGCGTGTGTCCATTTTTTCATATTCCTCCTCCATCTGGGGAAGTCATTAGCACCAATGTCTTCGGTACCAGCCTAACAGTAAACTTAATGAAATCAGCAGAACGTGAATCATAGGATATATGTTTATTATACACTGGGCTGAACTACTGTGGCTCTAATGGGACTGCAACCCGACTGCAACCACAGGATGGTATGAGTGGATGCTCTGGGCAAAGCTGTCCCAAAACATTGCCCAATGGGACCCAGAGGAATGGCTATGTATTTGAATCATTCCATTCTATGGGCATGGTCTCAACTTGAGGTGCATGCATAACATAACTCTCGTTGATATCCACTGTAGGCATCCGAATTGACGGCTCTATGTACTGTAGATCTATGTATCTGCTAGATATGATTCAACCTTTAAATAAGTCTGGTAATGTGACAGATCATGTAGACAGTCAAAGACTCCATCCTGGTTACATTGAACATGCCATCGTAAAACAACCCTGACATCATTGCGCCCCATCGTGAAAACAGTAGTACCAAGACATAATTTCTCACACGTGAGCCAAAAAGGGGATTTTGGAGTTTAGAAGAGTTTACTAAATTATCCAACAGAAATGACAAACTGTGATGCTATGACTGTAGTATTACTGTAGTGTACAATAACCAATCATTGCACTTTAGTTTCCATACACAGATAATTCCACAGATAAACCCAGAGGGAAACTGTGATCCAGTTGTTCTGACTGATTTGTTTACATTGAAGAGGATGGAGGTTTTAACAATGTAGACCTATAAAACCTGCACATGACTGAATGAGTACATCAATTAAATTACAGATTCATAAACCTTAACGTCTTCCGTTCCGCAACTAGACAATTTGTTGTGGCCCTAGTGGTATGCAGCTCTTAAGAATCTGAGGCCACAATTTGATGCATGCCATCACTTCCTAGCATTGTGGATTTGTTTACCCTTGTGAAAATCACCTGACATGGATACGGTTACAGCCCAGTAATTATTGGAGATTAACCGTGATGAGGGACCTATATATTTTGCGTAAGGGACGGATGAGACGTATATGGGTGTCACGAATCCCACCGAAGGCGGTTCCCCTTCCTGTTCGGGCGGTGCTCTGCGGTCGTCGTCACCGGTCTACTAGCGGCCACCGATCCCTTTTTCCCTTTTTGGTTGGTTGGGTCTGATTGTTTTCACCCGTTCCTTGTTGAGGTTTGATGAGGAGCTATTTAAGCTGGTAATGCCAGCTTGCTGTTGTGCAGGCTTGTTTCTCCTGTGTAGTGTTGGTGGATGTGTTATTTTGCTTTTACGCAGCACTGTAGTGGGTCCTGTTTTGGCCCGGTCTGGTTTTGCGCATAGTGTTTTGGCGTGACCTTATTTTCAGTCCTGCATTAAACTGCATTCGTCCTACCCTCTGCTCTTTGCGCCTGATTTCTGCACCCACGCGTTACAATGGGCATATGGCAGACTAATCAGAACCAGTCACGGAGGAGGGTTAAATGATTTTGAGGGTTCTCAGTTTGAAGAAAAAAGGCTGATTTGTACACACCAGATAAAAGCAGGATTACAGTGTAAAAGAGGTTTCCTTTGATTACTCATAAATGAAGACAGTCCATACTACAAGGACTCCACACATTTTCCACACACTCTGTGGTTAGGGTAGTACACTGGATCTTGTTAAAAGAGTGACCCTGGCTTTAATTGTTCAGAGTAATTTGGCTCAAAATGGTTTTACTTTAAATTGGTGGTGAGTAAGCCTGTTTCAGGGAGTGTTTTTTAGAGGATTGGGGATTAGGAAGTTTTACAATGGGACTTTATACTATTTTGGTGGACCTGTTTTCAGGACAAAACTCTTGCTTCAATACCACTAAGCATCCAAGTTGCCAGTCATTTATAATTAGCTTATTGGGGCTTTTTTGGAAAACTCACACAATTAAAATTCATAGGATGGCAGACACCCAGAAATGACAAGGTGCAGAGCTAAATTACTATTATCAATTGGATGGGAAAACTTCACACTTGAAACTATAACAGGGTTTTAAATAAATGATTTACTACAGTACTGTTGACAGTCGCCACATTCCAGGCATTCTGTTTTGACTAACAACTGAATCTATATCACTTAACATCTGAAAAGCACAATGATATCACAGAGTCCTCGAAGACTAGAGATTGCCTCGAAATATACATCTACTACCTAGTGAACCGTTGACTAGGTCTTCAATTGGTAGCATAGTACCTTCAGAGATGATGTGCCCTACACTCTTAGAAAAAAGGTGCTATCTAGAACCCAAAAGGGTTCTATAGAAGAACCCTGTTTGATTCCAGGTAGAACCCTTTTGGGTTCCATGTAGAACCCTTTCTACAGAAGGTTCTACATGCAACCAAAAATGATTCTACCTGGAACCAAAAATAGTTATCCTATGGGGACAGCCGAAAAACCCTTTTGGAACCCTTTTTTTTGTAAGTGTAGCATGGTCCCAGATCTGTTTATGCTGTCTTTTCAACTCCTATAGGCTATATGGTCATTGTTTGGAGTCAGGCCAAACGATTACCATATATGAGTAGGCAAGAGGGCACAAACAGATCTGGGACCAGGCTAGCTGTACCCCCCTTTCAGGTGCTACCGTACTTAATGAACTACACACCTGTTATGTTACACGGTTCAATTTCAGCTGCCAAGGACTCCATTCTGCATGCCATAAGTCAGTATTTAAGTTCCATGGTATAGGACTAGTTTTATATAAGTCTATGGTAAAGCTTTGCCATGCCTATATAAAGCACTAATTGGTTCTTGATATGTTCCATGGTTTTATTAAACCCAACCACCCACTTATAAATTCTTTATGATGGATTGACTTGAACACAAAGTAATTACTTCCATGTGTGGGAGATCAACTATAGTCAAAGATTCAGTCATTAATTAGGACATTTATGAAGAGGACAAGAAGATAAACTATGTAACTATTGGTTTCCTAGACGGACAGACATACAGATGCACACACACACACACACAATATTTTTCTCAGCTAATCGCCAGCAATGAAATCCCATACTATCTATTCCTCGACAGTTTCCTATTCGTTGCCATGTGGACGTATCTGTGCCTTGTTGTCATGCATGTGATATTGAATCCTCCCTCACTCAGTCTTTCCACTAGCTGTGTGTGCCTGTGGCGTCTGCTTTCTTAGGATGGCCACACCACAGTACAGTCTGGTGACATACATACAGCACAGCACGCAAGCAGAACATCACGAACTGTCATTTTCTAAACGCAGACGTGGCAAGACTGGATAAAAAACTCTATAGGACTCTCAAAGTTGAGTCTATAGGACCTTCTCAATAGTACACGTGAAAGATGACTTCACATGAACAGACACAATAACATTTTTTAAGTTGTCTACTGTTTCCCAATCACCGCTTGAGCTTGGGGTGAGAAATCAACAAAAAAGGTGGTAACTGCTGTCTGTATGAACCCAAATGCAGGAACTCAGTGTCCTCAAGCCAAGAGAGGAGAGATACCTACCTGCTACTACCTCTACCACCCAGTCATGGGCCAAGAGAGGAGAGATACCTACCTGCTACTACCTCTACCACCCAGTCATGGGCCAAGAGAGGAGAGATACCTACCTGCTACTACCTCTACCACCCAGTCATGGGCCAAGAGAGGAGAGATACCTACCTGCTACTACCTCTACCACCCAGTCATGGGTTGCTGATGAGTGATGAGGATGGATGAAGGTGTTGTAGCGTGTCATACAGACTGTCTGTGTAAAATGAACCTCCAAAACTCATCTGCCTTCATTCCTGCCTGTGTCTCACCTCTGCCTGCTCCTGGAATGACAGCTACCAGCCCTGTCATCTTTTAAAGATCCACCACACTCACCTCTGCCTGCTCCTGGAATGACAGCTACCAGCCCTGTCATCTTTTAAAGATCCACCACACTCACCTCTGCCTGCTCCTGGAACGACAGCTACCAGCCCTGTCATCTTTTAAAGATCCACCACACTCACCTCTGCCTGCTCCTGGAATGACAGCTACCAGCCCTGTCATCTTTTAAAGATCCACCACACTCACCTCCGCCTGCTCCTGGAATGACAGCTACCAGCCCTGTCATCTTTTAAAGATCCACCACACTCACCTCTGCCTGCTCCTGGAATGACAGCTACCAGCCCTGTCATCTTTTAAAGATCCACCACACTCACCTCCGCCTGCTCCTGGAATGACAGCTACCAGCCCTGTCATCTTTTAAAGATCCACCACACTCACCTCTGCCTGCTCCTGGAACGACAGCTACCAGCCCTGTCATCTTTTAAAGATCCACCACACTCATCTCTGCGTTCACACGCAGGGGAAGCATCTCAGACAAATTAAATGGTAACTGATACCTTTCTTGTGTGACTGAGTGGGTGAGTGTCAGTATTTGGTAATGTTAACTTGGGGCTTATTTTTGTGTAGAAATGCAAAAGCTATACCCCACAGCAGAATTGCTTTTGTTTCCCCACTCAAAAGAAAGAATTATGTGTTTTCTTTTCACAATGGGATTCCCTTTCTTCAAAGAGCGACTTCACTCTTTGGCTCACTTTTACCCCCCTGGCTTGATGCCCTGCAATGAATGACATCATTGTTACTGTCAGTGTGTGAGTGTTGGGTTGGTTTGAAGACACGCTGTGGTCTGACTGCAGGTAATCCACTCCCTGAGGCCTGAGAAGTGTACCTTCTCAGGCCTCTCGCTCGATGACAACATGCCATTTCACTGTGCTGAATGCTAAGCCATGGCTCCACACTCGGCTTTGAACTCATTGTTCAAGCCTAATAGAGGAGACTAGAGGATAATACCCACAGACACACATATAAGCTAAGATGATGATAATCATATCTCGTAAAAAGGAGCACCTGTAGCCACACAAAGCGTACAGATGCATATGCTATAACCAATCATAGTTCACCAGACTGTATCATAGACGATAGTTGGGAACAGTTACAGCTAGTGAGATTCTTATTAAAACGGAACCTTTCATAGTTGCTATGATGATGAACAAGTTGGACATAACCCTAGTCCCCTGGAGGCTGCTGGGACATATAGTTGTGAGACTGGGTGATAGAATGCCTCTGAGGTGTGGGATGAAGAAGGTGTATACTACACACAGACTCAGGTTACAGGGAGAGACAGGCCTGGGACAAGCCAGGTTGAGACTGTGATTGATCCTGATAGCAGAGGCCTGTGGGAGAAGTGTAATTCTACCTGGAACAGATGTTTAACACCCCTGGAAGAATGTGGTTACGGAGAGGGCAGAGCTGGCAGACCCACACGGCCCTTATTTACCGCCATCATGGACAACGGTTGAGCCGCACAGAGCGAGCCAGTTACAGATAAGAGGATACATTTGACTGTGGATTTGAGAAACTGAGAAATGACGGACTGTAATCAAGTCAGGCAGAATTTACACAAGCCTGAAAATCTGGAGTCCTTTCCTGGAAAGAAGCTAAATGAAAAATACTTGTTTGATCCTATGACAAGAAACATTCCAGTTGAGAGTTGTTGCAGGTTGAAAGAAATCATACCATTTTCACACTACCGTGCCGACCCGATATCAATATCAACTAGCCACTATGGTGGACACATAACCAGGCAAGCTCAGTACAGAAGAGCTCAGGTTAGTTTGACTCAGTTATGTGAAAAGCCCTTTAGTCTGTTCCTCTTCAAAAGATAGAGATTCAAGTGGAGATGGAAGGTGACAAGGGGTTACCTCAGGCCTGAAGTCTGATACTCTGATCACCTCAAAAAAAAACACAGGTGTAATATGCTGTCTCATAAAGCCAGTGGATGAAGATAGTCTCCTCTCCACTGTTATAATGGGATAACATGCAGCAGGCCCACAACACAACTAGAGCAAAAACCTCCCTAAAAACTCTCTCAATAAGTCACGTCTCAAACATCACTCATCTGTGACACTGCAGTGGAGACTCAATTTCATCTGTGAAATGTGTGAGATTATAAAAGGCACGCCAATATAAATTAACATTTACAACAACTGTAAATGTTTAACGTGACTACTTATTCAGGCTGCTTTGGCTTTGAAGAGGATTGGACCTGTAAGAGAAAATCCCCAGATTTGTTCCCCTATTCATAGTAGAGTAGACAGGAGTTCAAAATGCCATGGGCAATGTTCCTCACAAACAGGAGAAAAATAGAAGATTTTTAAGACGGACATTCTAACTGTGAACACAGTGATGTGCTGTGACGGAGGCTGTTGCCTAGACCAGAAAACAACAATTGGTCAGGTTAAGATTAAGATCAGTACCTGGCCCACTTGTTGAGCATCTGATTTTGTGAAATCTACTGGACCAGAAATTCAAAACAAGACTTCAAGTTTTGTATCTATCATATTTCCCATTTTCTCAATACATTTTTTTAGTCCAGTAGGCTACATTGTAATTGTGTATTAGAATCTTTGAGTAAGCACTGCCCTCTGCTGGTTTCAGAACTGCAACAATGTACTTGATCAGTGTGGCCATTCTGCATGAAACAGGCCTACCTAATGACTCCAGTGTAATTCCATACATTTCATCCAGCTCTCTGCTCTGATTAAAAGCAAATTACAGGAATGAACAATAAAATACAGATTTTAATAGAGTTTGCTTATCATCTGTCAAAGTCTGCCAACTTTAAAAGTCATGCTGACAACATCATCTATGCCAGCATGTAGTTCATCGTGCACCTGCACAGCGGATACACCCTTGGGAGTCCCAGTGAGAATCAGATCCCCCTCTTCTAGGGTGATGATCTCACTGATGTAGCTGATGAGAAAGGGAATGGAGAAGATCATCTGAGAGGTGCAGCCATTCTGGCGCATCTGGCCGTTCACTTCGAGCCAGATCTTCACGTTTCCCGGGTCAGGTATTCGCTCTTTGGGGATGAATTCACTGACGGGACAAGATGTGTTGAACGCTTTGGCCAGAGTCCACGGAAGACCTTTAGACTTACAGTCATCCTGGACGTCCCGAGCTGTCATATCCAAGCACAGGGCGTACCCTGCGACGTGTTGCATCGCGGAGGATTGGGGGATAGCGGTGCCCCCTTTCCCGATGACCACCCCCAACTCGATTTCATGGTGTACACTGTTGGAGTATTTGGGAATGAGGATAGGTGAGCCCTCTGTAAGATATGCAGATGGAGTTTTCAGGAACAACACGGGCTCTGTTGGGACGGCGTTATTCAGCTCCTTTGCATGGTCGGCGTAGTTCCTCCCAACACAGATGATTTTCTTTCCCCACTCCCAAAATCGAGATACATTTCGTGCAGTCATTGTAAAGAAATCTTATCAAGTCTACAGCTGCTCCGAAGCAGTTCTTACCATCAAAACGACCTTTGCCCACTGCAGCTTCCTAAACCTGTGAAACGTACGGTATCCCAGAGTGGACAAAAAATGTGACGTGTTACATAATAAAAGTTCATTCAGAAATATGAGATATTTCGATACGAAGGAAATGCATTATATAAATATTACAATGAAGCTAAATTAGTGCATATATATTACAAACTCAACCCTGATTACAAATATGACGTCGTAAGGTTCCGTGGGTTCGCTTTCTCCAGCCTATCAGCTGATATGCACGAGCTACTCCCCCGCATTCGATTGGCGTATCTGTGGAGGTCAACGTTAAAGAAGGCGGAACTCTTCTTTAAACCAAACTTGTCTGGTTCCTGTACATACGATTGTGATATTAGCGAACAGCTACAGTGTTGCTTGCTATGTTTTACAGGTCACTGGTAGCGAGTGCCTGCACTCTTGGCGTTCTTGGAGCCGCTGCAACGTATAAAATTGGTATGTTTCGCTCACGTCCCGATCTTTCAGGTTCTTTCCACAGCTACATAACAACCCTGAACGTTTCTAAACGAACTGTCACTGATGACACGCTAGCGTTCATATTTGTAATTTGCACAGCATAGTCAAATGCTAGCTAGCTACTGTCAAAGCAGCCATATCTTTGAAGCAGCTGTTCCGAGCTAGCTAACTGGTGTTGATTAGCAAGCCTCTGCTGTTGCATCATCCCCTTGTCTGGCATTTCCTCTTACAGTTCTCTCACACACAGACTGAACTGAAGGCTTAGCTACTATGCATAGAATGTGGCAGCATCGAAATATTTGCAAACCATTGGATTCCAGTTATTTTTATTTATTATTCTGATCTTACTCCATAGTACTTTGGCTTTGTGCTCTCTGGCTTACTTGTTTACTTTCATGTGAATGACAGCTTGAATAAATTGACAACAAGCTCTCTCTGACAGGATTACAATAGCTAAACTTTACTTGGCTGTTCTCCAAGAACCACGTAGCCCTGGTGTACATTGTAAGCACGTTTACCTTCTGTTTGCCCTGTATGTGAACTGTATTTTTCCACGATAATGGATTGGTTAATATTATGTCAACTATTTATATTTTTACGATGACAAATTGGTTAGTGAGTTCTGTTATGTCTAATGTGATAAATTGTAAATATTGTGTAGCCCCTGCGCACGTCCAAGCAGCCCTTCTACACCAGGAAGCTCCTGATATCCCGATAAGGAAGTCTTTACTGGTGGCGCAGAGCGACATGAAGGTAGAACTGCTGCCAGCCCTCACTGACAACTATATGTACCTTCTCATTGATGAGGAGTCAAAGGAAGCTGCCATCATAGACCCAGTTGAACCAGTGAAGGTATGAAATATAGCCTGCTGTAGGTTAGTTTTGATGGATCAACAGTAGGATATTATGTATATACATTTTCTAATCATTTGATTGTCTCTTCAGGTTGTAGAAGCTATCAGAAAGCACGGTGTGAGACTTACGACAGTTCTGACCACCCATCACCATTGGTAAGTCAAGTTGTCAATCATTGTTTTGAATATCGCTCAGTGCAAATGACTCAGCAAAATTACCATTGTGAGCAGTCCAATAACACTGAGATTAGATATACCGACATTATAGGATTTCTATGTACCATGTGTTGTCTCCTCCTCTCTACAGGGACCATGCGGGAGGCAATGAGAAGATGGTGAGGCTGGTGCCTGGTCTCACTGTATACGGAGGAGATGACCGGGTGGATGCCCTCACTAAGAAAGTCAAACACTCCAACACGTTCAAAGTAAGGCCTTATAGCTGAGTTACTACCAGCAGAATAACCTATGTAATAACCATAACAAGCACCTGTCTATTTCATTGCCAGGTTGGTTCACTTACAGTCAAGTGTTTGTTTACGCCATGCCACACCACTGGCCACATTTGCTACCTTGTGACCAAAGACAATAGCACTGAGCCTCCAGCTGTCTTCACAGGTAAGCTACCGGTATCTTTCCAATTTGACTGTATCACCTACTGTAATAGAGAGCAATAGTAATGACATGTTGGCTAAAGCCCATGGGAAATTAATAGGGGTTTTGGATAAAAGCCGAAAATAACAACTGTGGTAAACAGTCTTAGGAGATCTTATATGTTTTGTTCTATGAGATGATCTATATCAGCTGATGTCCCTTTGTGAATTTTGAAGCATTTAGTAATCAAAACAGCACATAAAGGCTTCATAATTCATAAAGGTCATGTTAGCAGACTGATATTCTCATAGAACAAAACGTATAAGATCTCCTAAGCCTGTGTTAACCTCAGACCTTATTTTCGGCGTTTATCCCAAAACCCCATTCTTTCCCAACTGGTTCGTTCAGCCATTCCTGAGGTACACTACATGACCAAAAGTATGTGGACACCTGCTCATCGAACATCTCTTTCCAAAATCATGCGCATCAATATGGAGTTGGTCCCCCTTTTGTTGCTATAACAGCCTCCACTCTTCTGGGAAGGCTTTCCACTAGATGTTGGAACATTGCTGCGGGGACTTGCTTCCATTTAGCCACGGCGTTAGTGAGGTCGGGAACTGATGTTAGGCGACGAGGCCGGCGTTCCAATTCATCCCAAAGGTGTTTGATGGGGTTGAGGTCAGGGCTCTGCAGGCCAGTCAAGTTCTTCGACACCGATCTTGACAAACGATTTCTGTATGGACCTCTTTGTGCACGGGGGCATTGTCATGCTGGAACAGGAAAGGGCCTTTCCCAAACTGTTGCTACAAAGTTGGAAGCGTTGAATCGTCTAGAATGTCATTGTATGCTGTAGTGTTACGATTTCCCTTCACTGGAACTAAGGGGCCTAGCCTGAACCATGAGAAACAGCCCCACACCATTATTTCTCTTCCACCAAACTTTACAGTTGGCACTATGCATTGGGGCAGGTAGCGTTCTCCTGTTATCCGCCAAACCCAGATGTGTCCGTCGAACTGCCAGATGGTGAAGAGTGATTCATCACTCCAGAGAACGCGTTTCCACGACTCCAGAGTCCAATGGTGACGAGCTTTACACCACTCCAGCTGATGCTTGGCATTGCAAATGGTGATCTTAGGCTTGTGTGTGGCTGTTAGGCCATGGAAACCCATTCATGAAGCACCTGACAAACGGTTCTTGTGCTGACGTTGCTTCCAGAGGCAGTTAAGAACTTGGTAGTGAGTGTTGCAACCGAGGTTAGACGATTTTTATGTGCTTCAGCACTCTGGTCCTGTTCCATGAGCTTGTGACCTACCACTTCGCGGCTGAGCCATTGTTGCTCCTGGACGTTTCCACTTCACAATAACAGCACTTACAGTTGACTGGGGCAGCACTAGCAGGGCAGAAATTTGACAAACTGACTTGTTGGAAAGGTGGCATCCTGTGACGGTGCCACGTTGAAAGTCACTGACCTCTTCAGTAAGTCCATTCTACTGCCAATGTTTGTCTATGGAGATTGCATGGCTGTGTGCTCAATGTTTTACATTTTTTTATATACACCTGTCAGCAACGGGTGTGGCTGAAATAGCCAAATCCACTAATTTGGAGGGGTGTCCACATACTTTTCTGTGTGTGTGTGTGTGTGTGTGTGTGTGTGTGTGTGTGTGTGTGTGTGTGTGTGAGACTCATTTCTGTTTGTTTTTTTTAAAGCTAGGAGAACGCTATTGAAGTCTGAATAGACTCGTCGTAATACAGTTCCAGTCACAGGGGACTTCAATCTCTTAAACAGTTCTGATCATTAAACATGAGTTACCTAAGAGTAAACCTACAGTAGTTATCTATGTATTATTAAATCAGCAGATTTTCATGGATGCCCTTTGACAAAAAATAAAATAAAATAAAAAAATGCATAAAATGAAATGTATGCATTCACTACTGTAAGTCGCTCTGGATAAGAGCGTCTGCTAAATGACTAAAATGTAAATGACACTTGTTATCTTCCTGTTTAGGGGACACACTGTTTGTTGCTGGCTGTGGGAAGTTTTTTGAGGGTACAGCTGAACAGATGTACAGGGCATTGATAGACGTGCTGGGACGTCTGCCCCCTGAAACAGTAAATATACCGCTATCGCGCGGTGTTAAAAATCAACTTCTAGATATAACTTTCTTTACATGTAATGACAGCTAATGGATTAACACTATTCAGTGTCTGTCTTTATAGGTTAGAAAAGGTCAGTTACTATTACATTATATGGGACCAAGCACGTGTCCTGACAAACTCTGTGGTGTTAACACGACAAAGTTTATCAGCACACGTCCTTGGTCACGCAGCAGATGGGAACAATAGTGTTGTTTGTGTTCCAGCGTGTTTACTGTGGTCATGAGTACACCGTCAACAATCTGAAGTTCGCTCAACATGTGGAGCCTGACAACGAGGTCATCAAGAAAAAACTAGCATGGGCAAAGGTATATCTTGATACATTTCATTAAAGGCCCAGTGCAGTCAAAAACATGGTTTCCCTGGGTTTTATATACATTTCCTCACTGAGGTTGGAATAATGTGAAATTGTAAAAAATTATGATTAATGCCCTTAGTGTAAGAGCTGCTTTTAAAAGATTGTCTGAAATTTCTGCTGTTTTTGGTAGGATGGAGTTTTGGCCTTCCATGGTGAAATCACCATGCGGTAAATTAGTTAATAGACCAATAAGAAAGGGTTCCAAACCTCTCTGCCAATAACAACAAATGTTCAGTTTTCCCCTCCCACTCAGACCACTCCAAGACAGTCATAGCTAAATATTTAGAAATGTCCCTTTTGCTAAGAAGCTATTTTTGACCATTGTTGTCAATTAAAATTACAGTAATTGACTTAATTGTTACCCAGAAATTATATTGAGATACACAGCTGCATTGGACATTTTTTGTGTGTGTGAACACATGGCGATCTTTAATGTAATCAAGACAATGTATAATCTGCTTTTTATTAAATCCGTAGGAGAAGGTCCTTAATGGAGAACCCACCATCCCCTCCACTGTGGCTGAAGAATTCAAATTCAACCCCTTTATGAGAGTGAAGTAAGGACAACTGATGATTCAGCCATTTGTATAAAGCACTCGCTCAAGTGGGCACAAGCAGCACTGATCTCTTATACGAGCATCAGACAATCCACAAGTGCCCCCTGAGCTTTGTGTCATAGAGGAATGCAGGGAAGATGAGGGAGAGGATTTTAGCATGGAAATGAAAGTGCCAATGCTCACTCTGTATGTAGGGAAATAATTAAAGTGACATTCTTTCCTTTCTATTCCAGAGAGAAGTCTGTGCAAGAACATGCTGGGCAGAATGACCCTGTTGAAACCATGAGGAGTCTCCGTAAGGAGAAAGATGGCTTCCGGGTCCCCAAGGAGTGACTGCAGAATGGAGTCTAGTGAAATCCGTTCCACTACATGCGTAACAGTGCACTGCGACATGTTACTAACAACTATGGCAAAATATTTCCTATGTTTCATTCACTACATAAAATACTGTATTTACTTAATTTCAACCTTCTGTACATTAGCTTGTAGACCTAATGCAAGCATCAAGCAAAACAAAATATTGTAGTCTTGTCACAAGGAAGACTGGCGATTGTGTATAAACTGGATTTACAGAATAAAATTTGATCTGTATTGCAAAAGATTGATTTAAGAATCTTGACTTGAATAAAGTTTTAATTTAGCTTTTAATCAGGTTTGATTACTGAAATGTACAGTTTGATGTAGAGTGAATACAGTATTGATATTCTGTAATGTGTAAAATATTTTAATAAACCCCCAACAATGCTCATCTGCAGAAGCAAAACAGAACTATAGAAAGCAGGGAGAAGCTTGAATAAGTAGATGTGTCTTAATGTGCAATGTTTGTAAATGACTTTTTGTCTCTGTATAAAGTTTTCTTATCAAGTGTTTTATTACTTTAATATGGTATATTCACTCAAGACAATATTTCAGAGGTTTGTGTATAGTCCCTTTAGAGAAGCCAGAGCTACTTTAGTGTGACTGTTGGACATATAGAAAATCAAGACTGAAGCGCTTCCAAACATCTCTCATACTATAGAGAATAAGACCACTTATGCTCGTTGTTAATCAAAAGCTCCATGTATGTGTATATATATATATACACACATCAGGATTTTTTGAGTGCCGATGTGAAGTTCGTGATGCATAGGTTTTATTAAAAGCTCCAATGTCTCACAGAAAAAGCAATAAAGCAGATGTATTCTATTGTTGGCCTAACATTTCATTTCATATTTGTGAGATTCATATCCCTAATGACTATTACCCGCTTGCAGATTTCTTGGTAAAACGGTGATGTTTGCTTGACATTCTGTATTAACATTTCACCACACATCTATAACAAAAGAGCTGCTAAACATTTTAATATATAAGCAATATATTTTGACATATTGCTAATATTACTTAGTCCATATTAAATGGTTTAACCTAGCTGCTTAACTGACAGAGCATACTGTATGAAGGTGTGTGCTTCTTGTTCTCACCATGCCATACAACGGAAGAAAACACTGAAAATAATGTAAATATTTAAAGTGTATGCTCATTTCTACAGCTAAAACTGTTCCTTTGTATCAAGTAAAGCGTGTCAGTATGTATATCAATGACTGCTGGTACATGGAGAATAACGTACTTGAAAGTTACACTAATGTAACATTTTAATATGCAAAATATGGATCATAGCGTTTCATTATAAATAAGGCAGAGATGATATACATTTAAACTAAAATATTTGTTTAGAATTCCATCAGAAAACATTTCAAGAGTACAACAAATACTTTTCAGTGCATACAAGTGAAATAACAGAATGTACTGCTGTATTCATAATTAGTGCACACTTAAATGTAGTAATAATTATCCAACAACATTATTCCCAGTGGTCTGGTATGAATTAGCTTGTGCGTATAGAATCTATAGCCTGAATGTATACAGGCTTTATGTTGGTATAAATAAATGACAGGCCACCACAGTAATTAAGCACTTGGCGATAATGCTCTATTTGACCTGACAGACAGTCCTTTAAGCACAGACAGAAGGATAGATAACAGAGGAATGGATAGACAGAGAAAAGAGATGAGGGGTCCTTAAAAGCAGAGGGAGGAGAGAGACACAAAAGAGACGAAAGGAAAGTGCTAAATTCAGTCATCCAGTAAAGATAGAGCATAAACATTGACCCAAGGTCAAGTTTTGTTAATTCACTCAATGGTTCAAATAATCCTAGAATAGGGATGCATCTCAATAGACAAAATAGATGTCCTATCATGCCTTTTTCTTTATTTCTACTGATATTAAAGAACTAGACAGGTGACAGAAAATACCCAACAAGAACCGGCCATGTTGCTTCCACCTAACCTGTGTTAAACTCAATGGAGATGAAACAGAGGAGGCTACTTTAGACTATTGAGATACACCCTGACACTTGAGGACAGACCATCCACTTACAGAAACCCTTCAACATCTTTTCACCCTCTTCTTCACCATTTGACAAGGAGTCCGTTGGTGGCCTTCTCCACTGCATGGTATTGTGTGTGCAGCAGCTCCCTGGCTCTCTCCTCTCCTACACTCTGTAGCCAGGACTGGTACAGCTCTGCCACGCGCTGGTCCTCCTCTGGCACTAGAGGGCGCTCCTCCCTGTACAGATCCTCCACCTGCTGCAGCAACTCCTTGTTGTTCTGCTCTGGTAAGGGCTTCACCTGGCCTCCCCCATTCAGACAACCTGTATACACACACAGTGAGGAAACACAACACACAACTGGTTTTACAAGTTCACTTTTTATTTTTATTTTTATTTAACCTTTATTTAACCAGGAAGGGCTCATTGAGATTTAAAATCTCTTTTTCAAGACCGTCCTGGCCAAGATAGGCAGCGCCAAGTCATTACAAAAATTACAGACAAACAACATGAAAAACTACAAGTAATCTAGTAAAAACCATAGAATTCACAAGAGTATAACAAAATCAAAAACAGCAAATTAAAAACATTGACAGGTCAGGGAATCAGACTCAAGACCATTCATCAGTGATTTAAAAATACCAATCGGGACAAGTTCTTCCAGTTTAAAAGTATTTTGTAAGGCGTTCCAAGACGATGGCGCAGAGTACATAAAAGCCCTTTTACCAAATTCAGTTCGGACATTTGGAACAGTTAGTAGGATAAAGTCCAGCGAACGAAGAGAGCACCCACCACATTTCTGAACAATAAAAATGCCCAAATAAAAAGGTAGTAAACTCAAAATGGCTTTGTAAATAAAAGTATACCAGTGAGTGAGCCTACGAGTGACTAGAGAAGGCCAGCCAACCCTGGTATACAAAGTGCAGTGGTGCGTGAGGGTTTTGCAGTTTAAAATAAATCTCAAAGTGCCATGGTAAAGGGTGTCAATTGATCTCAAACACTGAGCGGAAGCATTCATATATAAAACATCCCCATAGTCTAGTAAAGGCATAAATGTAGCTGATACTAGCCTCCTTCTGGCTTCAAAAGAAAAACAAGCCTTATTCCTAAAATAAAATCCTAATTTCAGCTTCAATTTTTTTGTAAGTCAACTTTGACTTGAACCAAAAAAATGCCATTACATACAGGAACCATTCCTCAGGGGAATTCATGCAGTGTGCTTTCTAATACTAGCTGCTTCCTGTGGTAGCTTCTGTGCAAATGTAGAATAGAGACTTCAACCATAGCAGTAAATAAATAAATAAATAAATGGACAAGACATTATAATTTAATTCCACCCTCTTGAATGTGGGAAGAAAAAAAACATGCATTTGTATATAGTATCTTGTGTTTATATTAAACACAAATGTAAACCAACAAACAAAGCCTCCTCTTTCCTCACCTGACGGACAGGCCATGACCTCTACGAAGTGGTAGGATGACTTTCCCCTCTTGAGTTTCTGCACCAGGTTCTGGATGTTGCGGAAACCGTAGGTTGCGGCAAAACGCAGCACGACCACACCGTCCCTTTCCAGGGTCACCTCCTGGAAGTCCTTGTTCCTAAAGGGGACAGGTTAATCAGGGTTGTGTTCATTAGGCACCAAATGCAAGAAATCAGACAAACAGGGAAGGACTACTTGGATTTGTCCAATCAGAAACCCCTGTTTCTTAAACGTGCTCTAATCTCAGGGTTATTCTTCTCAACAAATCTATACTTCCATGGCTGACAGGAAGCAGAGACAGACTTCCCTGCACATCTCATGGAAATGAAGAGAGACTGAGTATTTTGCCTGCACTATTTCACAGTTGACACAACTAAGTGAAAGCTAACCAATTAGCAGAGGTGAGCTCCTAACAGGGCTTTAATACTGCAGGGCCCGACTGACTTACTTGAGTGTCTTGTAGGTGAGCTCCTTCACCTCCTCTCCAAACAGCTGTCTGGCAGCGTGTGTGAACACGTGATGGAGGTATCCTCCTGAACCGCTCCCTGCATGGCCCAGCAACTCATCACCACACACACTGCTGAACCTGCAGGGACACAAGTCCACACACACATCAGCAAGTGTGGAGTTCTCCTGACGCACACTGGACACACACACCTTCTGGAGTTCTCTTGACGCACACTGCACACACACACCTTCTGGAGTTCTCCTGACATACACTGCACACACACACCTTCTGGAGTTCTCCTGACGCACACTGCACACACACACCTTCTGGAGTTCTCCTGACACACACTGCACACACACACCTTCTGGAGTTCTCCTGACGCACACTGCACACACACACCTTCAGGAGTTCTCCTGACGCACACTGCACACACACACACCTTCTGGAGTTCTCCTGACGCACACTGCACACACACACCTTCTGGAGTTCTCCTGACGCACACTGCACACACACACCTTCAGGAGTTCTCCTGACGCACACTGCACACACACACCTTCTGGAGTTCTCCTGACACACAAGTATGTATTCATTTATATGTAAAAGATGAGGTTCAAACCCTTACATTGTATCTAATGGGGCTGGCTCCACATCACTGAGCAACACTTTCTCTTCCTCTAGCATCTTCAGAACTTCTCCTGTCATGAAATAAACAGAAACACACATCAGAAAATGTACATTTAAAAATGTGTTTCAAAATGGAAAACACACACAGACACACATACACACTTTGAATACTATCTGCCATAGTAGTTTAATGTCCTCCCTACCTGAAGTGATGACACAGTCCACCTCTCTGGTGTCAGCCTCCTCCAGGTAGAAGTCAGGCCTGGAGGCCTCCAGTTTCTTATCATAGCAGGGCATCACAGTCACATGGTAGATCTGCTGAGGGTTCAGGCCCTGCAACAACAACACACACCTGTCAGTCATATCCTTTAGAAGATCTCATCCTACTATACAGACATGATAGAATCATCATCCAAATCTATTAAACATTACTCTACATCTTTGATCTATATCACCTGACTCCATTTAGTCTATTCCATAACTAACATCTAGATATTTAACCCTGCAGTCTGCATCGCTGAATGTCAGACTCCTGCATCATCAGCTGGGGTCGGCTTCCGGTTCAGAACAATTATATTGCAGGTCAGAAACTTTTTAAATCAAGAAAACACATATTTTTTTTACAAACCCAGGAGCTTGTCTTTTTGCATTATGTGAATTCCATTCTGTGAGCGGTGAGGCAGACATAGAAGGCTACCAGCCACACACGCAGTTAAAGTGTGGAGCAGGGAACTGTCCATTATTTGTGTGGTGCAGAAACATTTTAATTTGTCCACATGCAGAGCTTATGTTCCCTTCCCCCACATAAGAATACATTGCCAATACATTGCCATTCCCTGGCTAGCCTATCTCATGCGAAAATGGCTAACGTAACAGGACAAATAAAGAAATTAAAAGTTATGATGGGGGAATACACAATCGTGGAAACAGGTGCTGCGTGAGTGAAATCCCCGCTTTGGAAGGATTTTGGACAAGGTCAACAACTCGGTAGATGGATGCACAGCCTGCAAAAAGTGCAAGCAGGTATTTGTTTACGATAATTCAGTTAATTATTAGTGAATGATTATGTAAATCAGGCTTTCGTACATTTAGACCATACGCAGGCCATATAACGTTTAAACCAGTGCTGCTGGTAAAAGTGTAGCCTAGTAAATAAATTACTCTGGGAAAGACATGCTCAGGTAGTTTAGTGACTTGTCAATCTTTTTTAAACCTTCCGCTTTGGGCTGGATGTGTCAATGTGTAGTATATATACGCATAATCTATGAGCAGAATTACTGTCTTACCTCAATTAACCACAAAATCCTTAGTTTAAAAGCGACTGTTTTCTGGAAGCTGTGTTGCGCCATTTTCCCTAACTTCCCCCCACATGGGCCAGCCCCCTAGCAATTCAAGTTCCAGCCAATGAGATTCAGCCCATCGCTATTTGAGTGACAACTAGCAAGAATCACACACAGCAGAACAAGAGAGAGAGCAATGACGTGGAGCACATATCTGCAAATATGTTATGTAGTACACCATTTTCGGGGACCAGTTTTAGCTCGTGGATGCTACTTTCAGAACTACTGGCTAAAAAGTATACAAAAGTACCAGAGAATCCCTTTAAGTTTCAATTAAATTATTTGATTATCTAAACAATATTGAATGTAAAGGTCTTGTTTCGTTATGTCGGCTATAGGCTTCATGAAGTAAGAAGGCTAATTGGAAGGCTTTTCAAAGCGATTTGAGTTGTCAATGTGCCGCATTGCATTGTGAAGAAAAAATATATATTGTTCTTAATTCATGTTGAATAGGCATGCAGACAAATTCATTCATGCAGGGAAGAAGAATATTAGCCTACTACACAGGAGTCACAAACACTAAATAAATAGATGTTATTTGGCGGGTTAACTGATCAGCTCGCGGAACAATTTTATGCGGCTCGGTCGGATTGCACAGAAAAATCTCTCTTAATGTCGGGTAGGCTCAGAATTTATGTGGCTGGAGCGGGGCGGGTGCGGCTCCAAAAAACAGACCCATGCAGGACTCTAGTGTCAATGAGCCCCTACCAACCTGCTGGCCAGCGAAGAAGCCCTTCACCAGAGAGCCCATCATCTGCTGTGGGGAGCGGGTGGAGCTGACGTAGGGCAGGATGAACTCTCCATGGGTTTTCTCTGCATAGCAGATCCAACCTGAAGACAACACAAGCCTGTATTATTACTGGACCTGAACACAAGCCTATATTATTAACGAATCTGAACACAAGCCTGTATTATCAATGAACCTGAACACAAGCCTGTATTATTAATTAACCTGAAGACAACACTGGTTGGTGGTTTCAACACTGGTTGGTGGTTTCTGAAGTTCTATTGGAAGGATTCTGGCCTGGAGATAATCAGGGGCTAGTTAAGGTGTTGAGGTATAACTGGT
The DNA here is from genome assembly GCF_901001165.1 of Salmo trutta. Lineage (NCBI taxonomy): Eukaryota > Metazoa > Chordata > Actinopteri > Salmoniformes > Salmonidae > Salmo > Salmo trutta. The sequence goes on along the minus strand of NC_042957.1, from coordinate 66,015,836 downwards.
TACCTGGGCAGGCAGAGGCCAGCATGGGCAGGGCCTGCTTGTCTTGCTCCTTCCGATGGAACCGCTCCACAAACTCTCTCTGACTCTCCAACAGGCTGAAGGTCCTGCTGAAGCTGGTGTCAAACACGTGGTGAACCCCTGAAACACAACAGTCACACCAGTCAGTATATTTTATCTAAATATAATGTATCTCACTAATGTGTCAGATAAACCCATGTCCTATATTACACAGATACACAATGGTTTATCTTTTAACCTTTGCACTCACCCAGACCCTTGAAGAAGGCGGTCAGCCTCCTGCCTGCCTCACTGCTGCTCAGGCCGTAGCGTGCTGCCAGGGAGGCTCTGGACTGTGGGGACACAGACACCACCACCACCTTCTGCTCTGCTACACCTGCCTGCTGGGGAGATGAAGGGAGACTAGTTACACACAGGGGAGACAGATACAGACACCATCATCATCCCTAAACACGCTGGGTTGAGTATGACTGATGGGTCCTGTTTGTGGGTCTTCAGATGGATGACAACACACACACACAAACTACCTTGTTGTTGCGTAGCACCCTGTAGATCTCTTCATGACTCTGCTGTGTGATAAGGACACTCTCAGCTGAGGTGATGCAGCCACTGCAGGCCAGGCAGTCATTCAGAGTGATCTTAGCTTTCTCCAGCTTCTGCTTTCCACCATCCTGGAGACACAAAGAACAAGATGGAGTAATATTGTACTGTAGGTTAACAGTGAGAAAGAAAATGTGTCTCTCAAAAAGTAGCATCCGCTACTCAAATTAATTTGAAATCCCATAAGGCAGCCATATTGCTTTTACCGATCCTGTGTCTTCAGAACAAGTTCAGGTGAAGGCGAGATGAGAAGAGCAACAAGAGAGTTTTGAGATTCACCCTCAGTGAAGTAGGCTCATGCTAGTTGACATGTTAGTCAATGTAACATCACAGCTCCAGCTGTGATCACTATGTGGGAAACATTGAAGCATACGCACCTGTTTAACCTGGAAATAGCTCCCATCATCTTCTATTTGAATTTTAGCCACAGATCTGCCTTGCTTCTTCTCCACCTTGACTGGTTTCACACATTCCTAAGAAAGGAAAGGGGAGCAAGTAGCAATCAGTTTAGGGGGAGAAGTACAATCACAAACAATACTAGCTAGCTTAGTCACATCCAGGTGCTTACAGTACAAGGACCAATTAAATTAAAGTAAAAGGAACTAATGGTGTGTCTGTCTGATGACAGATAAAAGTGGACATCTTTAGCTAAGTTCTTCAACCTAGGAAGTTAACGTTAGCTAGTCAAATGAGTCACATGTCATTTCGATGACCTAGCTACTTAGCGAGAGAGCAAACCAACTAGGTAGTATAGGAGGCTAGAAGAAAACAACGTCTGAATCCATTCTAATGATCTCATTTCAGTCATTACAATGAGCCCGTCCTCCTAAAGCTCCCCCACCAGCGTCCGCTACTAGTTAACTAGGTTAAAAAAAGAACAAAAGCGCGTTCAATTGAAAACCACCATTGCTTCAATCAATTTACACAGCAATGCCAATAACGCAATATACGCATTTGGAAGTTGGACAGATAATACTCTATTTGACAGCTAGCCAGTACTTTAGAGGTTAGCTAACTACAGTAGCTAGCTAGCTAACGTTAACTAGCTATTGAGAATGGCGACCAATGGGTCGTTAACATTAAAATAACCACATTATACATATGCTAAAATTATGTAAAACGTGTTTAATAACCTGATTGTTGTATGGTTAAGTGTTATTTACCTGGGAAGGAGTGATAAAATCATCTAGATCTGTCAACTGCAAAACACCGCTAAATTGGGACACCATGTTTAGTGCTGCAGTAAAGCAGTTTGTGTTTACTTTGAGTGTCGTAAAAATGTTTCGTCAGAGAATGTGCTTCTCTCATAATACCAACCAGATTTGATACTTGGTATTTTTAAACAGTACCCACGTTTACCGAAGCGATTAAATAAAAATAAATAATGTGCGTATGAACCCCATTTATTTAAGCTCTCAGAATTCACGTACCAGAATCAAATCATATAAATCTATGAATCAATGTACTTTTTAAATTGGTATTGTACACCGTCAGCATTGAGGTAGGCTATGATAAAGTAAACCCAAGGTGACCAAAATACCATAACCTACACATCCAGGGAACTGTCAGAGCTCCTCTTTAAAGAAAATATCCAGTATTAACAATAAAATAACAATAATCAAGTTAAAAACTTGTAATAAAAATTTGTAATAACTTGTAAAACTTGCAAACAAGAATAATCAACTAATATGTGCAAAATACACAATCTTCAATTTGTAATGACTGCACAATTAATTTGTAATGACCAATGTTCAACAATGTTCAACAATCAGACAATGTTTTAACCTGAGACTGTGCAGCAGCATATCAATAGAACATAAAGAGCTACATCCTGTAAGCTGTAAAGGCATGTTAACATTGCAGTATAATATAGACTGCATAAATCTTACAGTGCAATTTGATCATAACAGGATCAGTGTTCCTTTCTGTAGTGTTCATATTCAAGCATACACTTGTAATTAACATATATCTGCTCATAACTCATAGACCATCCGAGTCCCTCATGCTAAAATTCCAAGCAGTAAAAAAACATATTATACCATGGTTACTGGCAAAAACCCTTAGTTGCATCATTATGTGGCAACAGGGAGGATCTAGAAAAAACATATACAGGAAACTTAGAATGATAATGTAATACAGACAGTGTTATAACAGAATGTTATTCACATCAGAACTCCCTACTACAAATAAACAAACAGAAAAACAAACATACAAAGAAACAGATTCAGTGCAGATTCTGCTACCGTACTGTATACAAAGAACATGATTTGCAATGTAAATATGAGCCATGTGACACGTCACTATTCAGCACAATCACACAGTTAATGGCTTGTAAAGCCAGAGAGCCAAATTGTGGACCCTAGTTACAGGCTACAACTAGCACCAGTATAACTATGGTCCAGAGTATTTCCTGGTCAAGTCGCATGGTCTTGAAAAACTCCTTTAGACATACCATCAACAGGTACTATGTGCAAAGTTCCAACCCAATGGCATCAGGTCTGGAGACTGTACAAGACCAGTCACTAGAAGGTCTTCAGTGACTTGGGCTGTCCGTTCAGTTTTAGGATTCGCTCGGCATCCCGGGCATTCTCTCTCAGTAGATCCATGTTGGCGTTGACATTCTCCTCCATCCACTCCTCCACTGTGTCTGGGAAGTAGATACCCTCCATCTCCATACGGAAGTTCTCTATGTACGTCTCCCACTTATCCAACAGTCTGGAAGAGGAGACAAGGGTTTAACTAACGAAGAAGAGGCACTTTTTATTCCATTGTCCTCCAAGTGGCTGAATATCTCTCATACGTCCAGATAATGTCTCTGTGGTGTTAATGGTGAAGAGAAAGGTGATGGCTAACCATCAAACATTTTTAAAAACAATACTTACTTCTTCAGCCGACCTTGGAAGAATCCTATAATTCTTGGATTTGCAAAATTGTATTTTCTGTGGTAGCGACTGAAACCCCCTTTGATGTGGCTGTATGAGATAAACATCAGATGAATAGACAATAAATTGCCATCAGAAAAATATATGGTATTTTCTTTGCTTCTGAATGACTTATCTAATTACTTATGCTGTCTTCTTCACACTCTGGAATCACAAATAAAAATGAAAGCGATGGATGCTTACTAGTGTTTCATGAGGGCCTCCACCTCCTTCTGCAGGTTTGTGTGAATGTAAAACACCATGTGGTAGATCTGAGAGCCTGAGAAGGCTCCACTCCCCTCACTACAGAGGCAGACAAACAGGAGAGAAAGGTCAAGCACTTTACCAAACAACATATACTTTGTTAAGTTCACAAAGCAAGGCATTTCAAGTAAACCATATGTGACATGGCACAGTTCAGGTTGACTTAAGAAAGGAATGTAGCCACACACTCTTGCTCTGACACAAAAGAGAAATAACCTAGTTCCACCTTTCTCACCAATTTTCAGGTGTACGTTTTCCTTTCTCTAGAAAATTGCAATTGGTCTTTCTCATAATACAAAACAGTATTTCAGTTGAAGTTTACTGAAGAAAGGTCATCACATTTGATTAAATAGTACTGTTTTACTACTAACTGAGACTACTACTAACCAGATATCTTTCTCCACCTTGATGGTGCAGCCCAGTATGTGGTGAGCCTCCATCTTTGCCTTTTCGTCAAATGCACCTGTCCAACAGACGCATGCATAATGTTAGTTACAAGACCGGTGTACTGTAATACTTTACCGATCTCATGTCTGTAGTGGACACGTTCTTTGGAGAGCTCACAAACTGCGCAACACTCCTGAGTAAGAAGCTTTGGTTTATTTCATTATATTCACCAGTTTTCTATCAATTGCTTTATTGTCTGGTTTCTCAGTCTTGTACATTTTGAATGCACCCACTCTCACATAGTGCCAGGATAAGTGTGGTTTATTGTAGTTAAAGAAAGAAATCGACTCAACAACTATCTTTTGGTATTTTTTTCATTAGTCTACTGTTGATACAGTCCCTACGTTTTTTTTGTCAGCAGTCAAGTTTTCAAGATATAGGATTTTCAAGAAGCAGTGTCACTTGCCACATCATCATGATGATGATGATGCGTTTTGAATCATATGATGCATTTCGCAATTCATAAATATAGTTTTGGAGTGGATTATTCCATTAAGTGGCCGTTTGGTTATGTTCTCATGAGTTCTGGTTGAGGATTTGTTTGGGGAGGCTGCAACAGAGCCTAGCAGACCCCACCTGTTAGAGCTCTGCTACCCGACCCGAGCCTGGCTGGACCCAACATTATACATCGGGTTAGGGCCGGAGAGGGACTGTTTTTATCATCAATAGCTAGGGTATAGGCAGGACTCGGGTATAACTAAATTGATCACTAACATTTTCAAGCTGAGCCATTTGCATGTGTTTTGCTGCGCAGCAGTCAAATCTGACTAAGATCATAACAAGGTGTAAGAAGTGCTTCAACCTCATCAAATATAAACCAGGAGAGATTATTTCACAGGAAATAATAATGTTCCTTGAGTTTTGTCAGAGTTAGAGTGACGAAAAGACAGCTAACTGCTGTCTCATGTCTCTTCATTGAGCAGAGCAGCCAAAGCGGAGCCGTTGCAATGGATATTCAGTTACTTCTGATTTCGGGCAGGGCCGGGCCTTAAATTCGGCAGAAGCAATCAGGCCTGGGTAGGGTAGGGCCTGAACGTCACGGGCATGGGTAGGGCTCGGGTATAAAATTCATGCCCGTGTAGGGCTCTACCACCTGTGCCTTTATGCTTAGGCCAGTTTTTGCCTGTCAGGAGGCTTTTTCTTTTTGAATACTGACATTTTGAAGTCAGACATTTGTAAATATATCAACTTGTAAATGTATCACCCTCATCAACAGCACTGTGTAAATAGAATAGAAAACACTAATTTGCACCTCTACCTGCCTGCCTTCTGCTGAATCTTTGTCCTTATGACTGCGAGAAGGTCCCTATTTTACAGTTCCCCAGGCACTTACCATGCTTTAAGCTCTGTAGACACATAGCCAGGGAGGGAATGCCAACTGGGAGGAGTTCACACAACACTGTATGGTGCTCAAACCTGGAGGGTAAAATATTTCAAACACTGAGGTGCAGCACTTCATAACACAGACAAACAGTAAAAGACAGGATCGTCCTGTTGGTTTAGATTAATGGGCCAACGGAATGTGTTATGAGTCAAGTAATCTAGTTCAACTATATAACATCATGCCTTATACAGTATATCTTCTGCATGCTCTGGTTTAGTACACACACTTTGAACATTACCAAGACATCAGTATCAGAGTCAATTGTGGTTGATTAGTGTCAGGGTTGCAAAATTCTGGTAATTTCCCCCAAATTACCAGGTTTTCCAGAAATCCCTATTGAAATATTCCTGGAATCAGAAGGGAATACGCATGAAATCCGGAATCCTCCAACCAGGATTACTGGAAAACCTTGGAATTTTGGAAAAGTTACAGAAATGTTGCAACCCTAATCAATGTCTTACCTCTGCCATCCGGTTAGCAGGATGCCATGGAGGGTTACGGAGGGGTATTTGGTCATAGAGTTCATGACCTTTATCCAGGACAGATGGTTCTGTAGCTGATAGTCAAGAGGGGTCCATCGCTGGTCAATACCTGTGCCCCCTTTAAATGCACTGGCGAACCATACACCCTTGAAACCGGCCTCATGGTATCTAGATATCAACGTTCCTGTTCAAAATAGAAAACAATAAAATGGGGTATTGGTAAACATAATATTTTCCCTCTCTTATTCAAAAGGTGTAAACACCTTTACAATGGTCTAGACTCATCGTTAATACCAATTACCCTACCGAAGACATTCTTTAAAAAAGTATACTCGGTCATAACATACTTTATATGGACAAATAAAATTCCTAGAATAAAAAGGAAAGTTTTCCATCTTCCTGTCTGAGGGTGGTTTAACCTTCCAGACTTGGAATTGTATCAACTCGCTACCCAAGGCTTTTACTCGTGACATATAGTTGAACTCACTAAAGAGGAACAATGGGTACATATTGAAGATGCACATGCTCATCCCCAGAATCTTTTCATGTGTCTATTTTCAAAGGATAAAGCTAAGAACATGAACAACTTCATAGTTAAGAACACTTTAACAATATGGAAGAAAATGAAACGTATTCTATAAGAACCAATATCACTCCCATAAAATGCAACCCTATGGAACAATCCTTGGATAGCTTTTCAGAATTCACCAATAAATTGGTCCACATAGAAAACTAAAGGCATAGAAACTGTAAATGACTTGGTTGTCATGACTTCTGCCGAAGTCGATGCCCCTCCTTGCTCAGGTGGTGTTCGGCGGTCGACGTCACCAGCCTTCTAGCCATCATTGATCAGTTTCTCATTTTCCATTGGTCTTGTCTTGTTTTCCTACACACCTGTTTCCAATCCCGTTAATTACATGTTGTGTATTTAACCCTCTGTTTCCCCTCATGTCATTGTCGGTGATTGTTTTTGTTATGTTACGTGTATTCTGTATCGGTGTGCGACGGGTATTATGTTACCCATGTTATTTTGTACTTTGGTTGTGGAGTTTGTTTTTTAAATGAAATACTCCAGAATAACCAAGTTGGTTTCTCCTGCGCCTGACTTCCCTGCCACCAACATACACCAATATGACAGAATCACCGACCATTATATTGAAGTCAGCAGGAGAAGATACCCCGGTCAGAGAGGTGGAGGAGCACATGGGAGAGACAGGGAATTCATCCAGCGTCTCCACCAGCCCAACCGGGGTCTATCCGAAGCGCCCCGTGCCAACCGGAACCCGGTGGGATCAGTCTAGCCTTGCCTCAGGGTTACGACGGGAGTGCTGCCAACTGCCGGGGTTTCTTACTCCAAGTAGAACTTTATATGGCCACGATTCACCCAGTTCCCACTGACCGTGAGAAGAGTTTCGCCCTCGTCTCGTGCCTCACTGGGAGAGCCCTGGAATGGGCCAGCGCTGTGTGCGGAGAAGGAGATGCGGCGTTGGACCGTTATGAGGAGTTCACCCGCCGTTTTCGGGCAGTGTTCGACCACCCACCCGAGGGCAGAGCGGTGGGTGAGCGCCTCTACCATCTGAGGCAGGAGACGAGGAGCGTCCAGGATTTCGCCCTGGAATTCAGAACCCTGGCAGCTGGTACGGGATGGAATCACAGGGCACTGATTGACCATTACCGCTGCAGTCTGCATGATGACGTCCGTCGGGAGCTGGCCTGCAGAGACACCACCCTCACCTTCGACCAGCTGTTGGATCTGTCCATCCGGCTGGACAACCTGCTGGCTGATCACGGACGTCTAGATCGGGGTCTGGTGGTTCCATCCTCCCGCACCCCCTCTCCTAGACCCAGGGAACTGGGAGAGGGGGTGCACAGGGAGACCAGAGGGGGTTCCCGCTCGTGCACCATCGGTGGCCGCAGAGGTCACACTGCTGGTCGGTGCCGGGTGGGTTCCTCTGGGAATCGAGGTAACAAGCAGGGCACTCTGGTGCCACCCCAGTTGAGTTTGGACCATTCTCATCCAGAGCCCTCTGTTGCACATATATTTGTCTGTTACTTTTCCTGATTTTTTTCCCCCGCGTTCCCAGCATAAGGCGCTAGTAGATTCAGACGCGGCTGGGAATTTCATTGATCAAGCTCTTGCTCGTAGTTTAGGGATCCCTATTGTACCCGTGGATGTTCCATTCCCATTCACACCTTAGATAGTCGACCATTAGGGTCAGGCTTGATCAAGGAGGCCACAGCTCCTTTGAGTATGGTGACGCAGGGGGGTCACAAGGAAAACATTTGTATTTTCCTTATTGACACTCCTGCGTATCCTGTGGTGCTGGGTCTACCTTGGTTAACTAGTCATAACCCCACTTTTTCTTGGCCACAGAGGGCTCTCACGGGGTGGTCGCGAGAGTGCTCAGGTAGGTGTGTAGGGGTTTCCGTTGGTGCTACTACGGTTGAAAGTCCAGACCAGGTCTCCACCGTGCGCATTCCCCCTGAATATGCCGATTTGGCTCTCGCCTTCTGTAAAAGGAAGGCGACTCAATTACCACCCCATCGACAGGGGGATTGTGCAATAAATCTCATGGTAGACGCTGCACTTCCCAAGAGTCACGTGTATCCCCTGTCGCAAGTGGAGAAGGTGGCTATGGAAACATATCTCCGAATCCCTGCGTCAGGGGTACATTAGAAGGATGGAGGTCTGCGCCCGTGCATTGATTATCGAGGTCTAAATAAAATCACGGTGAGATACAGTTACCCACTACCTCTGATCACCATGGCAATTGAGTTAACGCATGGAGCGTGCTTCTTCACTAAACTGAATCTCAGGAGTGCGTACAATCTGGTGCGTATCCGAGAAGGGGATGAGTGGAAGACAGCATTTAGTACCACCTCAGGGTGAGTACCTCGTCATGCCGTATGGGTTGAAGAATGCTCCATCAGTCTTCCAATCTTTTGTAGACAAGATTTTCAGGGACCTGCACGGGCAGGGTGTAGTGGTGTATATCGATGACATTCTGATATACTCCGCTACACGCGCTGAGCATGTGTCCCTGGTGCGCAGAGTACTTGGTCGCCTGTTGGAGCATGACCTGTATGTCAAGGCTGAGAAATGTCTGTTCTTTCAACAGTCCGTCTCCTTCTTAGGGTATCACATATCTACGTCAGGAGTGGAGATGGAGAGTGACCGCATTGCAGCCGTGCGTAATTGGCCGACTCCAACCACGGTAAAGGAGGTGCAGCGATTTTTAGGGTTTCCAATTACTACCGGAGGTTTATCCTGGGTTTTGTGGGGGCTGTGCTTTGGCAAAGTGGGTGGGGTTATATCCTGCCTGTTTGGCCCTGTCTGGGGGTTTCATCGGATGGGGCCACAGTGTCTCCTGACCCCTCCTGTCTCAGCCTCCAGTATTTACGCTGCAGTAGTTTATGTGTCGGGGGGTTAGGGTCAGTCTGTTACATCTGGAGTATTTCTCTTGTCTTATCCGGTGTCCTGTGTGAAATTAAATATGCTCTCTCTAATTCTCTCTTTCTTTCTTTCTCTGTCTCGGAGGACCTGAGCCCTAGGACCATGCCTCAGGACTACCTGGCATGATGACTCCTTGCTGTCCCCAGTTCACCTGGCCGTGCTGCTGCTCCAGTTTCAACTGTTCTGCCTGCGGCTATGGAACCCTGACCTGTTCACCGGACGTGCTACCTGTCCCAGACCTGCTGACCCAGACCTGCTGGAACCCTGACCTGTTCACCGGACGTGCTACCTGTCCCAGACCTGCTGTTTTCAACTCTCTAGAGACAGCAGGAGCGGTAGAGATACTCTCAAAGATCGGCTATGAAAAAGCCAATTGACACTTACTCTTGAGTTTCTGACTTGTTGCACCCTCGACAACTACTATGATTATTATTATTTGACCATGCTGGTCATTTATGAACATTTGAACATCTTGGCCGTGTGCTGTTATAATCTCCACCCGGCACAGCCAGAAGGGGACTGGCCACCCCTCATAGCCTGGTTCCTCTCTAGGTTTCTTCCTAGGTTTTGGCCTTTCTAGGGAGTTTTTCATAGGGGTTTTAGGCTGGGTTTCTGTACAGCACTTTGAGATATCAGCTGATGTAAGAAGGGCTATATAAATAAATTTGACTTGATTTTGGTCAGGTAGCGGCTCCCATCATTAAGTTTGCAGATGACAAAACAGTAGTAGGCCTGATCACTGACAACGATGAGACAGCCTATAGGGAGGAGGTCAGAGACCTGGCCGTGTGGTGCCAGGACAACAACCTCTCCCTCAACGTGATCAAGACAAAGGAGACCATTGTGGACTACAGGAAAAAGAGGACTGAGCACGCCCCCATTCTCATCGACGGGGTTGCAGTGGAGCAGGTTGGGAGCTTCAAGTTCCTTGGTGTCCACATCACCAACAAACTAACATGGTCCAAGCACACCAAGACAGTGGTGAAGAGGGCACGACAAAACCTATTCCCCTCAGGAGACTGAAAAGATTTGGCATGGGTCCTCAGGTCCTCAAAAGGTTCTACAGCTGCACCATCAAGAGCATCCTGACTGGTTGCATCACTGCCTGGTATGGCAACTGCTCGGCCTCCGACCGCAAGGCATTACAGAGGGTAGTGCGAACGGCCCAGTACATCACTGGGGCCAAGCTTCCTGCCATCCAGGACCTCTGTACCAGGCGGTGTCAGAGGAAGGCCCTAAAAATTGTCAAAGACTCCAGCCACCCTAGTCATAGACTATTCTCTCTGCTACCGCACGGCAAGCGGTACCGGAGCGCCAAGTCTAGGTCCAAGAGGGTTCTAAACAGCTTCTACCCCAAGCCATAAGACTCCTGAACATCTAATCAAATGGCTACCCAGACTATTTGCATTGCCCCACCCCCCCTTTTACACCGCTGCTACTCTCTGTTGTTATCATCTATTCATAGTCACTTTAATAACTCTACCTACATGTACATATTACCTCAACTAACCGGTGTCCCCGCACATTGACTCTGTACCGGTACCCCCCTGTATATAGTCTCGCTATTGTTATTTTACTGCTGCTCTTTAATTACTTCTTACTTTTATTTCTTATCTTATTTCTTATCTGTATTTTTTTAAACTGCATTGTTGGTTAGGGGCTCGTAAGTAAGCATTTCACTGTAAGGTCTTCACCTGTTGTATTCGGCACGTGACTAATAACATTTGATTTGATTTTGATTTGATTTGTATGCACAAGATGGAGGGGATGTCGGAGCATACCTAACGAATTTAGTTAACGAAAATGTATGCTTAGTCCAGTATAAATTAATGTATACAATTTATTATACTGTACAAGAGACACCATTCACAAATTCTACAGCACAACGACAGTCATGTCTTAAGTGTACAACTAAATATGACTCAATAATCAATGCTTTCTGGGAATGCGATACAGTCCAAAAGTTATTGGTGGAGCTAGAAAGTTGGCATGTTATAAGTATTACAATGTAAGCTTACTTTTAATCCGTCTGTCTGCATATCTCAAGACATATGGCATATGGGGGTGTAGTGAGATACAATGGGCTGGACAATTCTCTTCTCATCTTGAAAAACATATACTAAAAACTTGGGACTCAATCAATCCACCATCATTAACACAATGGAAAATGTCATGATATATTACTTAAATAGCATGGGTGACCGAAAAAAACGAATTGGTGCAATTTAAGGCTATGTGGCAAAAGATTATGCAGGCACTTGGGATGGGGGTGTGAGCATGCGAATCTGGGCAGATTAACTGTAGTCAATGTTTGTGTTGTCTGTAAATTGTTGTTCGTATGTGTATGTTTGTATCTGGGGTGGAATTTTTGAATAAAAAAAATATTATTACAAAAAAAGTAATAATGGCTGAAAACATAAACATACCTATACCATCTGTATCCATTTTCTTCAAATAGTTCCATATTGTTGGGGAAGCAAGATCCTGCAGGCCTGACTCTAGGGGTATGAACAGATGAACAATCAGCTATAGAGCAACTAGTCAGACACTTAGTGGGGTTTAACAATTTCCATTGTAATGCACATGGCATAATTCATTGTAATAAACATGGTATAAAGTAAAAAAATAAAGATATAACATAGAAGCACTTGTGTGTCCTGAAGTCAGTCAGTTCTAATTAGAAAAACATACATCCATTTAATCAATTCACAGTACAGTAGGACTGCTAGGAGATCTCATCATCACACCTTTAATAGTAGCAGGGCTGATCTTCCTCAACATGTCGTCCCACAGAATCACTCTGACCCCTGACCTTCTCTCTGTGATGAAACGGGCCAATGACACTGCATGGTTCAGGAACATTTTCCCAACGTCCCCCTTGTTGCTATGTAACCAGTTTTTAGAGTCCTGGCTCTCTCCCAGACCCCTCACCTGAGGAACATGGAGACACACACACACACACACACACACACACACACACACACACACACACACACACACACACACACACACACAGTATTACGAATGGAACTATAGAAGCCAGGGGGTATGAAAGATGTAGGCCTATCTCATTGGTCTTATCAAAATCTATTTGCACTTTATTTGCATATCTCAATATCCTGCTGAACTGAAAGTCATACAGACAGATAGGATTACATACATTAGTAGTGTTCTAGTTCATACACATACAAATACACGGCGTACACACACACACACAAAATCATGTACACACACACCCACCCACAAACCTCATCAGCCCCCATGTGGAACCAGCGTGCGTCAGGGTGACAGTCCATGACCTGGGAGACCATGTCCTTGACCAGAGCCACAGAGCCAGGATGGTGGGGGTTCAGACTGTTAGGGAAAGCCCTCACCTCCCTCAGGTGGAAATACCTCTCATGTTTCAACACAAACTATACAGAGGAAATAAGAGGAGGACAGATTAAAGAGGAGATTTGTGGCATAGTTTTTACCCCGCAGGCGACAGTGGTTCAATTTCATTACACAATACTATGGAATAGTATCACTCAGAGCCATATATTTAGATAGATATTTAGCATGGCTCTGGTCTCAGTGCAGTCATGACTGAAAATGAGCATTCCAAGGAATGTATAGTTATTCTTGCTTTTCTGGTATGGTTAGAAGATGAAACAAGTGATCCGCTTATTTAAGGTCATTATAGCCTCAGGAGAGACTGAGGAACCAATATGAGTATAATAGATACAGACCAGCTGTGTAGTGTTTCAAGTTTATGTTTTATTAGTCATATGTATGGGATACACATGGTATACATCGTCCAATGGAATGCTTACTAGCAGGTTCCTTCTGGACAATGCAACAACAATAAGAAAGAATAAAACAGTATGGCAGTGGCGTAGCGGTCTTAGGCACTGCATCTCAGTGCTAGAGGCGTCACTACAGACCCTGGTTCGAATCCAGGCTGTATCATAACTGGCCGCGATTGGGAATCCAATAGGGCAGTGCGCAATTGGCCCAGTGTCGTCCGGGTTTGGCAGGGGAAGGCCATCATTGTAAATAAGAATGTGTTATTAACTGACATGCCTATCTAAATAAAAATAAATAAAATAAGAATAAGAACGTAAAATAAATGGCTCAGTAGAATAAACATTTTACCAGAAGTATAATAGACTGAGGAACCAATATGAGTATAATACATACAGACCAGTGCTGTAGTGCTTCAAGTTTCAAGTTTTATTAGTCGTATGTATGGGATACACATGGTATACATCGTCCAATGAAATGCTTACTAGCAGGTTCCTTCTTAACAATGCAACAACAATAAGAAATAATAAAAGACAAGAATACGAACATAAAGGAAATGGCTCAGTAGAATAAACATTTTACCATAAGTATAATACAGGAAGGCACAACTTATGGTCCAATATTTACACGTGTATTGGGGAAGGGGGTTGGGGGCAAGTGTTTAAATAGTGCAGCATTTAGTATTCAGTGGCAGGTAAACACACATAAATGCTGTTTAAGCAACTTTCTTATTTTGCGTGGGTGTTTACCCACCTTTTGCGGAAAAATGCATTGAAAGTATAGGGAGCATTACTTTACTCACTGTGAACAGCATAACCACCTATTTTTTCCCCCACTACATCACTGATACATTATCCCTGACTTACCTCGAGGTGTCCAAACACTTGCACTAAAGGAATCAGTTCCAGCTTGTTGAGTTTGGCTAGGCTCTTTATCTCCTCTATATCTTCCATACTGTTTAACAGAGAACACAGAGATATACATCAGACTGTTCATCACTGTGACACATATATAAATAGAACACTAATAATCCAATAGAACAGTAATACAGGTCTCTATGGACTGTCCATCCTAGTTCTGACTTTTATCATCAGGGTCAGGAGTTTCTCGTGACATGCGATCTGACAAGGAAAACTCCAGGCCCTAGTTTTTTCCTATCAATCATAAATTGACTGAGACATCACCATCTGGTGCTCACCTGTAGGCATACGGTGACCTGAGAATCGTCAGGTTTCCATGATAGGGAAACATGTCCTCGTACTCTAGCAGAACACCATCAGCACCCAGAGAGGAGAAGAGCGGGAAGATCTGGAATGGAAACCATCACAATGACTTTGGTTCTGGTGGATAAAGCTGTATACTGCATTTTTTTTCAATTCAATTATATAGCTATACTATATAAACAAGACTACCCATATGCCAGTATCTCCATTAAAATATGAATCTTAAAACCTTTTACTGCAGTGGGCTAAATCAGGGCCACACAGTGTTTCTTGGTAGTCTTAAATAAATCTACTTTGAAACAAAAGTATACACCTCACACACATGGTTACAGACTTAAAAAAATAAGACACCTGTATCATTTCAGATATAGAGTTGAAATGTATTACATTTTGGGAGCTTGCATCCCAATTGTACACTTTATATACATACATCACAGAAGACTGAAATATAACAAAGCCGTTTGACATAGAAACACTGGATTTTTTATAATGTTTATTAATTATTAAATTATATGAACAACATTCCACCCATCATGTCTGCAGGAAAGGGATACACCTTATAAAGAATATATTTACATTTTACATTTTAGTCATTTAGCAGACGCTCTTATCCAGAGTGAGGCCCTGCAAATAACATTTTTGGGGGATCCACCTCAAGGAGAGAACAACTTTTCTCACCTGCTTCATGTATTTGACTTTGGGTGCAGCACCTTTCAGATCCAGGTGTACTATTCTTGCAGGGCCTTTGCTGGTTTCCAGAGGTGCTGTGTCTGCTCCTTTTTCTACTGGAGGCTCTGGAACCTCTGGTTTCTGGGCCCAGTTAAAAAAAGAGTTTAGAACCTCTGACTTGTGTACAGTAACAGCCTCCTTCACCTTTGGTCCCTGGTGCCAAAATGAGCCAGGATCCACGATAGCCAACTTCTGTTTCCTTTCAGTTCTGGAACAAGACAGATTTAAACAGTAACTTTTTTATTTTCTTCTGAAGACTAATACAGGCTTGAGAAAGTTTTAATAAAATAATCTCAGCACCCAGAACGAACGGCTGTCCCAAGAGGCTAAGAAAAACACAATATTATATCATATGAGTCTACCAACACCTCACTGAATGAGGATTGTGCCCATGGTAGGATGTCTCACCTGTATTCCGAAAGCAGAAGTTTGACAGCAGCAACAAGCACCAGACAAAGTGCAACAGCTCTGAGGGCCTGCCTTTTTGTTACCATGGTGCTTCAGCTGACAGAGAGAAATAGAAAATAATATTTAAAGTCCATTTTCAAGTTCAAGTTTTTAATAATACCCACATGGCAGTCAAATATGCAAAAGCCATGACAGGGAGCCACAGTGGAGTGGCAAGGCGCTTGCAAGTAGTTGCTCCCGACGCCACTTGGGTACACTGCAGCATCCACCGAGAGGCTGTTGCTGCCAAGGTAATGCCTGACAGCTTGAAAGACATTTTAGACACTACAGTAAAAATTGTTAACTTTGTTAAAGCAAGGCAACTAAACTCTCATGTATTTTCTGCATTATGCATAGCTATGGGGCGGCAGGTAGCCTAGTGGTTAGAGCATTGGGCCACAGGTTGCTGGATCGAATCCCCGAGCTCACAAAATAGAAATCTGTTGTTAACCCACTGTTCCCCGGTATGCCGTCATTGTAAATAAGAATTTATCCTTAACTGACTTGCCTAGTTAAATAAAGTTCAAATAAAACAATATGGGCCGTGATCATGTAATACTTTTACAACATATGCTGGTGATTACGTTTTTTTTAAATTGCGAGACGAGCTTAAAGTTTTCATTACCGACCATAATTTTCACTTGTCTGACCGCTTGCATGATGACGAGTTTCTCACACGACTGGCCTGTCTGGGTGATGTTTTTTCTCACCTGAATGATCTGAATCTAGGATTACAGGGACTCTCCGCAACTATATCCAATGTGCTGGACAAAATTGAGGCTATGATTAAGAAGTTGGAGCTCTTTTCTGTCTGCATTAACAAGGACAACACACAGGTCTTTCCATCATTGTATGATTTTTGTGTGAAAATGAACTCAAGCTTACGGACAATGTTAAATGTGATATAGCGAAGCACCTGAGTGAGCAATTACGCAGGTACTTTCCCGAAACGGACGACACAAACAACTGGATTCGTTATCCCTTTCATGCCCTGCTTCCAGTCCACTTAACGATATCTGAACAAGAGAGCCTCATCGAAATTGCAACGAGCGGTTCTGTGAAAATGTTATTTAATCAGAAGCCACTGCCAGACTTCTGGATAGGGGTGCGCTCAGAGTTTCTTGCCTTGGCAAATCACGCTGTTAAGACACTGATGCCCTTTGCAACCGTGTACCTATGTGAGAGTGGATTCTCGGCCCTCACTAGCATGAAAACTAAATACAGGCATAGACTGTGTATGGAAAATTATTTACATTTACGTTTACGTCATTTAGCAGACGCTCTTATCCAGAGCGACTTACAAATTGGTGCATTCACCTTATTTAAGACTGAGACTCTCCAATACAACCCAACATTGCAGAGTTATGTGCATCCTTTCAAGCACACCTTTCTCATTAACCTGTGGTGAGTTATTCACAATTTTTGATGAACAAATAAGGTTTATATGTAAGATGGCTAAATAAAGAGCAAAATGATTCATTATTACAATATTATTATTTGTACCCTGGTCCTATAAGAGCTCTTTGTCACTTCCCACGAGCTGGGTTGTGACAAAAACTCACACTCATTCTTATGTTTAATACATGTATTGTATAGTGTATGTGTGTGGAAGGCTTACAATGATGGCAAAAAAACAACATTTGAGAGTGCGCTGACCCTGGTACTAGAGGGGGTACACAGCTGGAGGTTGAATGTTTGAAGGGGTAAAGGACTATAAAAAGTTTGGGAACCACTGCTCTATAAGGAATTTGATGTAGGCCTATAGCATTGACTTTTACTTAAGTATGACAGTTTAGTACTTTTTCCATCACTGTACTTAAGTAAATGTAAACTTTTACTCAAGTAGAATTTTACTGGGTGACTTTCACTTTTCAGTCATTTTCTATTAAAGCTGCAATATGTAATGTTTTGGGTGACCCAACAAATTAACATAGAAATATGTGTTAGAGATCTGTCATTCTCATCGAAAGCAAGTCTAAGAAGTGGTAGATTTGTTCTATGTGCACCTTTGCTATATTTCCCGTTCTTAAATTTAAGGAATATGGATATGGTAAGCAGACCATACGAGTCACTGCGGCCCCTCTTGATGAGGTCCGTTTTTCTGTGGCTTCCAGCCCCATCAAAGTTGCTCATCCATGCTGTACACTATACTTGCTTGTTTTGTCACATTAACTGAACAAAATTAAATCAATTGCAACCAGGAAATGGCCCGCTACCGATGTCGTTCTTCTGTGAGCTGCTCCAAGCGGCTGCGCGCTCTTGCTGCCTGAAAGCAGGGGTGAAAGTAAGTCGGTCCAGTACCGTGTCCAGGCAAAATAAATAGTGGGGTTACGCCGTACCAGTACCGGTAAAACATGAGCCTTTCACCATAATTAAAACAACATGTCAAGGAAACTGTAGGCTATTACAACACTTTTTACCATAACCGCATGTCAGGGGCATGAAAATGAGCAGCCTACTCTCCAAAATGCGTTGCTGTTCGACGAGCACACGGACATTTTGCCAAGGCGTAGAGGAGTGGCCGACACACGAGACGCGAGCGGACAGCAGTGGACGCATACAGTGTAGCCTAAAGACAATTACCACGTCATTACAATTGTTGGTGTTTTGTGTAATAGATGTATGTTTCCATTCACCACTGATTGTTTGGAGGCTGGAAATATGTTGCAAGTGGAAATAGGAGGTCCCGTACCGGGAATAAATGAATTGTACTTTCACCCCTGCCTGAAAGATTGTATTCGGTTGAAACTAGGCTATGTGTGCTGCGCCCATGCGAACATACTTCACGTACTTTGCGATTATGTAGTATACTTTGTGCATGATTTCACTATTATACTAGCCTACATAATTGCTACGGTGTATACCTCCACTAGACTAAGCTACTTGATATGCATCAGCGGGGATTAAAAGTTCGTAGCCTATTTGCAATTCCCACTTGGAAAAAGTGGATATACTTCATATACCTGCGTATAGCATCCATTATAGCGCTGCCATTGATATTTTCAATATGAATGAATTGTATGAACAGTAGACTATCCAACTTCACAGGTGTCAACGCATCAACTCAATGACGATGTAGATTAAACGTAGGTGGCGGAAGGCTACAATAAATCCTTACCCGGTGAGGAGCGTGCATGTAGTTTGTTGTCCTAATGTTTCTGCACTTACAATTCCCGGAAAACGGAACTTGAACACCGAATGTTGTGGAAGGTCTACTGTACATGAAATGCACGACAACTTTCAACGAACTTCCGCGTTACGCTAGTGGCATCTCGTCACACACACTACCAACTGACCTATAAATGAACGCACCCACCCAGCATTTAATAATAAAAAAGCACTGCGAAAAGATAGCGCTCTGCTCTGTGCAGCAGAATATACTACAGTAGAGAGAAGTTGCACCCATCCTCAATTAAATAAATCATCCAGGCTAGTAAATTGACCTTTATCTGACATGTCCACGTATTGTTTGAAGTCTGGGAAATAATGCAAGCGCATTGTTATCATAATCTTTGGAATAGCTGCTGTGCCTGTGTTTCATGCATGGAATTAGTCTACAAAATTCGACCCCAGGCAACAATCGGGTTACGTTTCATTCGTTTGACAGTTCGCGGCTCGTGCTCACACCGCACGGTGGGTATCCCTATGAAAATAATACGGAAATCATGAGGCATCACATCAATACCATGCTGTGGACAAGTTTGCCCTCTTGTAGAGAATGACAGGGGCATAGATTTGATGGAATACACTCACATTGTAGAGCAGACATGTCGTGAAAAATGTCAAATTCTGGAATATTTTGCTAATTCAAATTCCCAACAGTCTTGATGATATTTATTTAAATCCTGCGCATGATAATTTCAGACATCAGAGTTGGCCATGTAATAGGTGGTAAAAAGGCAATTTTTACCCAAATCTGGTAAAACGCATAAGTCAAAATCCAAGTGGTCCTGATTTGTCTCTTTTCCCTCCTTCCCTCGTATTGCACTTTTGTTGTTATGACTACGAGGTCGTAAATCCGCCATGTTTTCCCTCTAGTAGCGTTGCGACAGAGACGGAGAACTCAAACGACATGAATGTAGAAAATAATAATACGGCAGAACCAGTGAGCGAGCAAACTGATCACGGCAACAACATCGTCACAATTCAAACAACTCTCGGAGATGAAGGTAAAGACAGTTTACGCGCAAAAACAGTCATATATTTTTATTGGAATATATGTAGGCCCACTCCAATTGATTCAATTTATTTAGCTGCTAGCTAGCTTGCTTCGTAGGCGACAAAATAAGGTCGGTGCACTCTAGCTTGCGCCACATCTTTGCTTGCGCTGTATCGGGTCAATGCTATATATCTAGCTAGCTAGCCAACTAGTGTAGGTCGCGCTGGTCAGATTTAGTTAGTTAGCATCCTCGGATTGTAGTTTAACTTTGCACTTATCGGTTTTAGCCTTGCCAACAAGCCAGGCTTGCTAAATATGCTAACATTAGCTAAGTTAGCTGGCGGCTGCACTTGCTACAGTAGCTAGCTAACTTAGCTATGTCAATGTCCAGTCACTTGCATGTGTCAATTAATTAGCTAGCCAGTCAGTCAACAACATTGAACGTTTTACAATTTATTTTGAAGTGTGTTGTTCTTGATTGTACGCATTTTTTTCATGCATTTCACTTGCAGATGAAGATGTCCACAAGTGCGGACGCTGCCAGTCCGAGTTTTGTACGCTGGAGGCATTCATCCAGCACAAGCTTCAGCAGAACTGCACGCGGGCACAGGAACCCCAGTTGCCCGTCAATAAACCCCGGGATAACAACCAAGAGGTAGGCTTGCCCGGACAATTGTACACCCGGTGCCTTCTCGGTGTAGATTGTAGAATTCATAAATGCATGGGGTGATATGTCAACGTTTGTTTGGTCAGGTTTTTGCCCCAGATGGAACCTCTGCTACCTTGACAAGAATGGATGGAAGTGGACTGTCTTCAGATGAACCAGACAAGTCCAATAACAACGGTCAGTCAATGTTCCTTGACTTTTTGCACTCTGGCACTCTTCAGTATCATCTGTCCATAACTGATAAGGCATTATCTGATTGATTTATGGTTTCTTCTCATGGCAAAGACTTTATATTCTGTCAGAAACCCAATTTACTCCTGTTTTGACTTTCATGCCCAGTTGAAATGGGTTAGTCAAAAAAATTAACCAGCCTTAAGTTCTCTCAGGTGAGGTAGAAGTTGAAGGCCACTCCTCTCGAAGTCGCAGGAAGAGAGGTGGCACAGGGAAGGCTACTGTCCTAACAGAGGGGACCGAGGCCCACAGCCCTGACGGTGCAGACAAGCCAGTCTACAGGGTCAACAAAGATGGACGCTACATTTGCCAAACATGTGAGAAGACATTCAAAACAGTGAGTTGTACTGCACTTGTGCTTCCTGTTGATATAGATCTGCGAATGAACCCATACAGATTGTCACTACCTTGTCTAGTCTGGAAGAAAGTTTGGAAATCATGACTATCAGTTATTTTGTTCTTCCCTTGTTTATGCTCTATCAAACAAACCTATTTTTCTGTATACCTTTTTTCTAGACAAACATCCTGAGAACCCATATGATCACCCACAGTGAGAATAAGAATTTCCCCTGCGAGCTCTGTGGGAGTGCCTTCCGCACCAAAGGCTCCCTGATTCGTCACAACCGCCGTCACACAGGTACAGTGGACTGGAAGGGGGCGGGCTCAGAATGAGATTTTGCTGCATGTGACATATGCAGCTTCATTTCCTATCTCCATCATCAGTCTCTCTCCCTCTCTTCCCCCAGACGAGCGCCCGTACCGCTGTAATCTGTGTGGGCTCTCCTTCAGGGAGTCAGGGGCTCTGACCAGACATCTCAAGTCCATCACCCCCTGCACTGAGAAGATCCGCTTCAACCAGTACAAGGAGATCCTCGTCAGCAAGGACGGACAGCAGAAAGGTAGCAGTCTGTCAAAAGATTGAGGGATCATGCATGGGTGGGTAGATATATGGATAGATGGTAGGATACATACACCACATGACTGAAATTATGTGGACACCTGCTTGTCGAACATCTAATTTCAAAATCATGGGCGTTAATATGGAGTTGGTTTCCCTTTTGCTGCTATAACATCCTCCAATCTTCTGGGAAGGCTTTCCACTAGATGTTGGAACATTGCTGTGGGGACTTGATTCCGTTCAGCCACGAGTGTTAGTGAGGTCGAGAACTGATGTTGGGTGATGAGGCTGGCATTCCAATTCATCCCAAAGGTGTTTGATAGGGTTGAGGTTAGGGCTCTGCAGGCCACTCAAGTTCTTCTACACTGATCTTGACAAACCATTTCTGTATAGACCTTTCTTTGTGCACGGTGGCATTGTCATGCTGAAACATGAAAGGGCCTTCCCCAAACTTCTGCCACAAAGTTGGAAGCATAGAATCATCTAGAATGTCATTGTATGCTGTAGCGTTAAGATTTCCCTTCACTGGAACTAAGGGGCCTAGCCCAAACCATGAAAACAGCCCCAGCCATTCTTCCTCCTCCAACATTCTTCCTTTACAGTTGGCACTATGCATTCCGTGTTATCCGCCAAACCCAGATTCTTCCATCAGACTGCCAGATGGTGAAACGTGATTCATCACTCCTGAGAACGTGTTTACACTGCTCCTGAGTTAGAAGTGGCAAGCTTTACACCACTCCAGCCAACGCTTGGCATTGTGTATGGTGATCTTAGGCTTGTGTGCGGCTGCTCGGCCATGGAAACCCATTTCATGAAGCACTCGACAAACAGTTATTGTGCTGACAATTGCTTTCAGAGGCAGTTTGGAACTCTATAGTGAGAATTGCAACTGAGGATAGGTGATTTTTACACGCTTCGGCAGTCCCGTTCCATGAGCTTGTGACCTACCACTTCACGGCTGAGCCGTTGTTGTGCCGAGACGTTTCCACTTCACAATAACAGCACTTACAGTTGAACGGGGCAGCTCTAGCAGAGCAGACATTTGATGAACTGATTTGAAAAGTCACTGAGCTGTCATGTTGAAAGTCCCTGAGCTCTTCAGTAAGGCCATTCAACCTCCAATGTTTGTCTATGGAGTTTGGATGGCTGTAAGGTCGATTTTATACACCCGTAAGCAACAGGTGTGGCTGAAATAGGCATATCCACTAATTTGAAGGGGTTTCCACATACACTACCGGTCAAACGTTTTAGAACTACTCATTCAAGGGTTTTTCTTTATTTGTACTCTTTTCTACGTTGTAGAATAATAAAAAAAGCAGCCAACAAGTGCTCAGCATCAAAACTATGAAATCAAAATATATTTTATATTTGACATTCTTCAAAATAGCCACCCTTTGCCTTGATGACAGTTTTGCATACTCTTGGCATTCTCTCAACCAGCTTCACCTGGAATGTTTTTTCAACAGTCTTGAAGGAGTTCCCACATATGCTGAGCACTTGTTGGCTGCTTTTCCTTCACTCTGCAGTCCAGCTCATCACAAACCATCTCAATTGGGTTGAGGTCAGGTGATTGTGGAGGCCAGTTCATCTGATGCAGCACTCCATCACTCTCCTTGGTCAAATAGCCCTTAAACAGCCTGGGGGTGTGTTGGGTCATTGTCCTGTTGAAAAACAAATGAACATCCCACTAAGCCCAAACCAGATGGGATGGCGTATCACTGTGGTAGCCATGCTGGTTAAATGTTCCTTTTTGGTTCTAAATAAATCACCAGCAAAGCACCATCACACCTCCTCCGTGCTTCACTGTGGGAAATACGCATGCGAAGATCATCTGTACACCCACACCACATCTCAATTTGGACTCCAGACCAAAGGATATATTTCCACCGGTCTTATGTCCATTGCTTGTGTTTCTTGGCCCAAGCAAGTCTCTTCTTCTTATTGATGTCCTTTAGTAGTGGTTTCTTTGCAGCAATTTGACCATGAAGGCCTGATTCACACAGTCTCCTCTGAACAGTTGATGTTGAGATCTGTCTGTTACTTGAACTCTGTGAAGCATTTATTTGGGCTGCAATTTCTGAGGCTGGTAACTAATGAACTTATCCTCTGCATTAGAGGAAACTCTGGGTCTTCCATTCCTGTGGCGGTCCTCATGAGAGCCAGTTTCATCATAGCGCTTGATGGTTTTTGCGACTGCAGTAGAAGAAACTTTCAAAGTTCTTGAAATGTTCTGCATTGACTGACCTTCATGTCATAAAGTAATGATGTACTGTCGTTTCTCTTTGCTTATTTGAGCTCTTCTTGCCGTAATATGGACTTCGTCTTTTATAATCTGCACACCATCCCTACCTTGTCACAACACAACTGATTGGCTCAAACGCATTAAGAACGAAAGAAATTCCACAAATTAACCTTTAAGAAGGCACACCTGTTAATTGAAATGCATTCCAGGTGACTACCGAATGAACCTCAAGAATCTCAAATGTAAAATATATTTTAATTTAACACTTTTTTTGGTTACTACATGAGTCCATGTGTTATTTCATAGTTTTGATGTCTTCACTATTATTCTACAATGTAGAAAATAGTACAAATAAAGAAAAACCATTGAATGAGTAGGTGTTCTAAAACCTTTGACTGGTAGTGTACTTTTGTTTATATGGAAAGAGGGAGATTACAATATGGAAAGATACATTTATGGATAGAAAGATCCATATATTTAATCTATCGGTAGATAAGTAGCTGGACAGGGAAATATATAGGTATTGATGGTGTCATTTTTTTTATTTCAGGAGTGGAGGCAGAGGCCGCCTCATTGGCTGCTCAGCAGGAAGTGGAGCAGCAGCAGGAGGAAGCGCAGGCGGCAGTGGTCAGCGTGGTGGAGACTGACAGCGGAGGACAGGAAGTTATCCACGAGGTCCACTTCCACATGGAGATAGAGGGAGAAGGGCAGGAACAGCAGGTGTGTGGAGATCTGGATGCATTCCAGTACTGTAAACTGTCTTCCTCGTCTCCTCTCACACCTGTTAATTTGTAGTGATCTGAAAACACAGGATAGGTGAAGGCCATGTTTTGAATGCCTGTCCATTTCTATCACATCAGTGCAGATGAAAGGAAATAGAGAAACCCACCCCCAAGCATTTCCTTTGTATTCCAAATCTCTGTTGATGTTTAATATAACCTATTTGGATGGCACATTTTTCCTAGAGCCATGTTTGACCCACTGTTCTTGTCTGGTTCCCCATACCTAGGTTATATTGGAGCAGGCTCAGGCAGATGCCCTGGTGGCCGAGGGGGACAACCTCATCTGCCAGGCCATCATCAACTCTGGCATCGCTCTGGAGGCAGTCAATGAGACTGAGGAGGTGGAGGTGGCCGAGGAGCAGGCACTGGACGGGATGCCTAAAGAGGTCCTGCAGGTCAGGGACGTGGAGGGCAGGATGACGGAGATCCAGGTGATGGAGGAGTGTGTGGAGATGGAGGCTGAGGAGATGGTGGTGAGTTAGTCAATGGAGAATGATAAACATGATGTATACTCTCACCTACAGCAGGAGGTTGATAAACATGTATGTCCCTTGCCCTGCCATGTAGGACATGTCTGACAAGCAGGAGGATCTGCCGCCGTCTAAAAGTCACAAGTGTCCTCACTGCAGTCGCTCCTTTAAGGCGCTCAACTACCTCCGTTTCCATGTCAAAGGTCACCTCGGTAAGACCACTGTCTCTGTCTTTTTAATGATTTCCTTTAACGATAGTCTCAGCATAACCCATTGTTTCTTTACATCATTAGTCAACACACACCATAGGTGATCCATTGATATCAAATGATTGGGGTGATAAGAGGATTCAGCCAAGGTTTCAAAATCAGATACATCTATATCATGTATTCCCTGTTTCTTACATTTTCTCAAATCTCCCCAGTTTCTCTCTCCCTGGGTCGTGTTCATTAGTCTCCAAGGAAACCGGTCTGAAGGGGAGGGACTACCTGTTGTGTTCACTAATGAACACGACCTACAGTAGCTGATCTGTGTGTTTTCCTCTCTGCAGGCTGCAAGCCCTTCAAGTGTGTGATGTGTCACAAAGACTTCCTGACAGGCTACCTGTTGAAGAAGCACATGGAGGTCCACCTGAGTGAGAGGCGGTATAAGTGTGGTGAGTGCGGCAAGCTGTACAAGACCATCGGACACGTCCGAGAACACATGAGGGCCCACTCAGAGGAACGGCCGTACAACTGCAACAGCTGTGACAAGGGATACAAGACTAAGGTTTGTTCATACTCAACTTTTATTTAAACCAAGGAGGCCGTGAGCAGGTAAAATATTCTGACTGAAAGTTGTTGAATTCCTGGTTTTCGTAAGTTTTATTTAGTCTCTTAAATGGCAGGAGTCTGCTAATGTTAAGTCAAGTTTCGGAGCTTCTTCGATTGAACGGTTATCTCAGTAATTTTTCTCGCATGTCAGAAGTGAATTGGTTGACTAACAGATGACGATTAATTTTTTTTTAAAATCCCCTCCCCTTTTGTCCCAGAATGCCTTGCAGGTGCACCAGCGGACGCACGCCCAGGAGAAGCCGTACGTGTGCCAGTTCTGCTCGCGGGGCTTCAGGGAGAAGGGCTCTCTGGTGCGCCACATCCGCCATCACACCGGAGAGAAGCCCTTCAAGTGTCACAAGTGTGGGCGGGGCTTCGCCGAGCATGGCACCCTCAACCGCCACTTACGTGCCAAAGGTCAGGATGATTAACACTTGTCTCCTGGGTCATGTATAGCATTAAGATCAATGTCAGATTCATAGGATCCGATGTATCGGGCATTGATCTTATCAGTGATATTAGTGTTACTATTCTTTATGCGTGTACTCCCGACTTACATTACTTTGGATAGGCTGACACTGGCCCTGATTTTTAATTGATGAAGTTAGCCATTTTCCATATTAGCCTATACATGTTATCAATTCCACAATTGACACAAGCAAACAGCCAAAGGGCACTACACAGGATTACATTGATGTGTTTGTGTGTCCAGGTGGCTGTTATGCTGGCCAGAAGGAGGGGTCTGGGGAGGAAGGCATGCTGGTCTCAGAGGAGCAGGCATCTGCAGACAGCCTGGCCACAGCAGCCATCATGTCAGATGACCCCCACGCTGTGCTGGTGGAGTTCTCCTCTGTGGTGGCTGACACCCAGGAGTACATCATTAGGGTAAGACCATTTATAGATGGGCGGGGGGGTTATTCTCCTAATGGATCTATTACCCACTTCACACTGCCGAAAATGTGAAAGTAATATCCATACTTTTTGCTGAATTCACTGAATGTTTCAACTTGACCTGGCATAGCTTTTGGCACCAACACAGACAAGGTGCTGCTGTAAACGCAGTTAATAGAATATTGATCTGTGTTTTTCTCACAGAAATTAGATGCATCATCACATTCACAAATGATGCTGTCACTATGTATGGAAGGTTCTGTAGTTCACGTGTCTTGTCTCTTCTCCCCAGGCCCCTGGAGAGGAGGAGGAGGAGGAGGAGGAGGAGGGGGGGCAGGGCGAGGAGGTGACTCTCATCCAAGACAACCAGAATCAGGTCAGTGCTCTGCTCTCCTATTTCTCCTGGAGCCATGAAATTGTGTTCTAGTGGTTTTATGTCTTGATGGCTTAGACTAGCGCTCACCTCCCTCCACACATACATCAGTCCCACCTTTCACTGTTTGCTCGTTTATAGACGTATATTTAACATGTGACCAAAGCTATGTTTACATCCAATTGGCGACAGATTTTCATGCAAATATAAAATAATCTGCATAAGGAAAATATGCAGATTTTCCACCGGTGTTTCCACCAAACTGACTTGTTGCTGATATCAGTGTGTTGACGTAGTGCACACGTCCTTTTTCCACTTACATTTTCATATTCCCGAATAAAAATCTAACGTTCAATGTGTTTCCATCGCATTTTCAACTCTACCAAAAACTGTTAAATAGCAAATATGCCTACTCTGGCACGTGCACTCTAGCCAACAGCTCGCAAATACATTGCAGGTAGGCGAGTCTACATGATGAGGTTATTATGGATAAGAGCGAGAATATTTGTGAAACGGCTGTCAAGCATCGATCATCTTGTCACCAGAATAATAAGACCCTGGATATTTATTGAAAAGGAGCATCAAGCTCCTCACCATGCATGTCCGCCACCCTGTGAAGTTCATCATAACGCAAAAAGATCAACCAAAAAAATCCAACAAATTATCTGTCTGCCTTTAAAAATTGTACCAAAACTTAATTTCGTTCCCCAACTGGCGGGCCGAATTTGTCCCATGGGTGGGTTTATTTGGCCCCTCAAGTTTTCGTAGCAAAATTTATTTTTAACTAAATGTATTTTGTTTAAAGATTTTCATTGCTGGACATGATGGTTTCCTGGTGTTTTTACAATCAAGTAATTTTAATTTAAGAAATCTGTTCCCAAGTATTCCCACGCATAATAGAGAGACGTGATTGTATACAAATATAAGCAAGTTTTGAAATGTTTTGTAAAACATATGTTTGGACTTTTTGTGGTCAATTTACAGTCTACGTTTCAGCCCCCGACCATCCGCTCAAGAAAAAAATCGGCCTGCGGCTGAATCTAGTTGATGATCCCTGACATAGATAAATCAACTATTAGATAAACATTAAGAAGGCTTCTCAATACTTATCCCCGCTCTACCCACCTTTCAGATGGGCAACCACATCATGCAGGTGGTACAGCAGATCGTCAACCAATCACGTGGCGGCGTCGGCGGCCACCAAATCATTGTGCGCAACGTCTCCATGGACGAGGGCACATCCATCTCCGACTGTGGTGACACCATCACCATAGCGACGCCTGAGAACCTGACCGCGCAGGTCGCCATGACGCTGGCCTCAGCCATCAGCGACGGAACCCTTCTGGCAGGAGGCGGCGCCCTGGAAACGCCTGATGGCACGGTCACCATGGTAACGACGACGGGGGGCGAGGACATGGGCGAGGTGATGGAGCAGCAGCAGCAGGAGGAGGAGTTTGTTATTACGTCATCGGAGGAGGTGGCGATCCACACAGTCATTATATGAGGACTTTGTGTTATGAAGAGTGTCTTATGAAAACTCAGGACTTTGCATGAGTTATGAGTACAGTGTGTTTTATAAGGACAGAATGTCTTATGAAGAGTTTCTTATGAGAACTCAGCACTTTGAATGAGAACATTGGTCTATGTTTGAGGAGTTGGCTTGTATTACAGTTTCCATGAGGACTGTCATTGTATAAGGTCAAAAGATTCTGTTTGTATAAAGTTTGACAATTTATTTGACAGTATTACAGTAGAATTCTATTGGGTAAGGATTGCAATCAATTATTGGAAGGGTATTGTGTCTTAAGTCACTGAAGTAAGGAGGACTGAAGTGTAAGTTTTACTTGGACAGGAGTGGAGCTGCCTTCATTTTAGTACACTTAACTGTAATGTCATTGGTTGTTAACGCTGGGCAACCAATCACATGGTACGAACAATAAGCTT
This sequence comes from Salmo trutta, assembly GCF_901001165.1. NCBI lineage: Eukaryota > Metazoa > Chordata > Actinopteri > Salmoniformes > Salmonidae > Salmo > Salmo trutta. The sequence continues at coordinate 65,986,615 of NC_042957.1, read as the reverse complement.
ATAGCGAGGTCACAGGAGCTCAAGTACTTACCTTTGCCTTGATAGTCTCAATAGGCCTGGAATGTTCACTGTTTCTGTTACACTTAGACATAACACCAGGAGATGTCAACTTTATAAAATCCACCCCCCCCTTAAAACAATTAAACTACCTAATGACTCTGGAGTTGTTTACCTTGGACAGATTCATTAGAAAATATTCTGTTATGCTTGACCATAGACTTAAAATGCTTTAGTGATTGTTTGTGAGAGTCTCTGGATTGTATTCATTAGGGAACACCATATTAAAACGTTTGGCAACGGAAAAAACAAAATTTGCATTTTTTTTAGACAATTTCTACTCTTTGTTGCCTAGTGAATATGACTGATCTGATGCTGTTGGACTATACTGCTGATGTGTCTCCATTACATATCACCCTTACAGCAGGACAACTAGACCAACCAGTAGACGGACAGACACCTCACTACTGCCAAATGCTGTGATCTGTTACTTGACCGGCTCAGTTTGGGTGGAATGAATAAATGCTACTTTCAGTACAACTTTGTATGTCATCTTTGAGATTAGTTTTTGCAGAAGACTAAGGAATTTCTTTGTCCCGTGGATGTGTGAAATGTGCTTGTTATGAAGGAATGGATGAATGTTTTGATTGGTTCCTGTGTACTGTATACCTGACTGAAAAGCTGGTTGAGAAGTGATCGGTTGATTCAGTTATTGATCGATTGATTGGGTCTGGTGTTTACAGTTGCCGTGGGAAACCCAGCAGCTCTCAGTGGGCCCCAGATGGAGGAGCGGGAGTGGATTCATCAGCCTGGCAGATTCAGGACAAAGCAGCCTTGCTGCTCACCTTGCCCGTGGTTGTTGTTGCCTTCTGTCTCCTCTCACTTTACTTTTTTTTCCATTCACTCTTTACTCCCATGCCTTCTTTTGCTCTCGTTCTCTCTCAACACTGTCAGAATGAAGACCCCCTGGGTTTTTTTGTACAGCTGCCCTTACTGAGAGTCCTTTGAACTATCATAGATGCACTGGGATCAGGCAACTTGACATGAATAAAACAATCCTGAAACAAAACGTATAATCATGTCTTTGGCTTTTTCCTTATCAAAGTCCCAAATCCCCCATCGTCTTCTACTGTAAGATGAACAGGGCATTTTCACAGACGATGTAATGCCAATGGTGTGTACTCATGTATATTTTTCTGCAATTGTTTATTTTTCTGCATAGTGTATGTTGTTGAACATGATCATCTCTAGAGATTTATTTGGCAGAGTTTCACATGAGCCATGATCACTGTCAGAACAGAGGACAATCCCCAGCCGTAGTGCTGCTGCCTGCATCTCCCACTGGAAACACACTGATCACGAATCCATGGAGGTCAAGTCAGCCCCGGAGGCGTAAACACTGTTACCAATAGGAAATGGTTTCCTCAGGGCTCATACTGAGGGATACTGCCAAATTTCAAACTGACACCTCACCCCTACTCTTAGACACTGTAGATCTGAAAGGTTATATGTGTAAGCAGTGTGATGGCTGGTCCACGTAACCTATTACAGTGCAAGGTGGAGCTATCACGATATTCCTATCATTTCAGATCTACAAGAGTACTGTAACGGGTGATTTGAAACTGAACAGGTCTCTCACTTTCAAGTAGCCAGTTTGGAGGAGGTGCAAGCTTGACGTCAGTGTCTAACAGGGAACCAGGATTGCTCTCGTGCTGATCCTCAGCCAAGGTTCTGGAAGTTATCAGGTATAATAGACATTCACCAGCCTTGCTCCTTTTCCTCGCCTCAGGAATGTAAGGATGGTATGCTACCTGGAATGTGTTACCTTTAACCTGTTCTCTCAATCTCAAGTTTCCTAGATGAACCTTGAGGAGCCATTGTGTGCCTACTGCCTATAGACTACAGTGCCTCAACACTGAGGTTGACATGCTCTAATCAGTGAGAAGTGTCCCTGGCTGGCTCTCCTCACTGTTTCTGGGTCAGTCCTCAGCCCTTAGAGAGGGCCCCATCTGAAAGAACCAGAGCGAGAGAGGGTTGGAGGAGAGTGAGTGAAAAAGAGAGAGAGAGGCAGAGGTATTTATAGAAAAATGGGGCTTCGCGCTACCTTTTCTCGCGAAAGAATCATTACAGGACAAAGTGTCCCAGTTTTTGTATGGGCGCTCCACGATAGCAGCTAGCTAGGGCTGTGGGCCGACAGATTTTACCTGAGATGGGGAGCCTGACTTACAGACCGTCTCCTCTCTCTCCCAGCCTCCTCCTCCTCTTTTGCTCCATACCTCTGGTTCTTTGATCCGTGAAAGGGAGACATCAGCCTACTTGTACACTGATGTGACCTCCTGAGAGGGTTTGGGTTGTAGGTCTTGGTGGGGGTGCTGGAGCTGGGTACAGGGGCCAGAGAGAGGATAAGGGCGTGACTGGGCACCAGAGACGGGGACTTTGGGCTGTTGACGGGACGTGTCCTCGCGAACCTTGACCTCTCAGTAGACACCACCAGCGTCAAGATGAGGCGCTTTCTGAGCCGCAAGGGCCGCTTCTCGCTGCGCCAGAGCAAGTCTGGACCTCGCGGTGCCTCCAAAGATTTCTGTAAGTCTTTACTTTAATTCCTTTTTATTATTCCTCTTATCTGCTTCATCCCTCTCTTCTGAAGAGAGGAGGAGAAGAGACAGAAGAGAACAAAAGGACTAAAGCTGTGTGTGTGTATCTAGGTCGTGGGCTTCAGAAGTATTTCAGATTTGGAGAAGAGAGAAGAAGGCTGTGGGAAGTTTAATCTCGACGGTGGGGTTGCGTGTCCTGGTACATCGGAGAAAGAAATGTTTGATTTAACCAATGTACTTTCTCACAGGTCTAGATGTCCCAATTTATTTTGACACGTTACATTACACTTTGTTGTTTTATGACACAAAACATGGAGACTTACAAAGTGAAATATAGAACGACGTGTTCTCGCTGTGTTCTGAACTTTTATTCAGATAATCCGGGGCTCGTACATTTTCACAACACCATCACTTTTTATTTTCCCTGCAAAGTCAGTGTAGAACTATGTAATGATGCCACTGTTGTCAGCTTTTCTCCTTTGAATTGTCTCAAACTGATCTGACCATCCATTTCCTGTTCACTTTAAGAAATCCACATACAATAGGCTACCTTTACTCATTGGTACTGAGTAAGAGAGAGAGAGAAAGAGAGAGTGTCTTCATGCACCCCTTTCTAAGAGAGAGAGATAGAGACAGAGAGAGAGATACAGAAAGAGACAGAGGGAGAAAGAGAGAGAGTGTGTGTGTGTGTGTGTGTGTGTGTGTGTGTGTGTGTGTGTGTCTTCATGCACCCCTTCATAATGAGTGAAAAATTGCCACTTAAGTCATTGAAATTGCATAAACTGCCTGCTGTAGTCATGGAACCTATTAATCTTTTCATTAAATATTAATCCTCATAGGACTACATGATCATATGGCCTATTAAATGAATAAGGCTGCGGCTGTAGACTCCAGTGTTAGGAGGTTAACAGTCTGGTACAGGAGAGAGAGGAGAATGAATGGGTACATCTCAATAATCTAAAGATGTTTCCTCCCCTTGTATTCAGCTTTCCTTCAACTGCACTGATCTGAAACAACTTGACAAGATAAAGCAAGTAATTTTGATAGGCCTCGATCTGCCACTTTGCCTTCAGCTATCGCGTCTGTTCAGATCAGTGCAGATGAGTGAGAGGAGACGAGGATAGGAAGCCATTTTGTGGAGTATTGAGTGGCACCCGCTGACTGCAGTATGAGAATGAGGCCAATGACCAGGGGAGGGCCAGCAGTTCAGAACAGAAAGATATGACAGACATAGGCTGAGTCCCAACAGTCTAAAACAGCATCCTTCGCTCATGTTCTGTCATTCATGATCACTGGTCTTAAAGCAAGTTGATCTATGGTCCCGTGTGGCTCAGTTGGTAGAGCATGGTGTTTGCACGCCAGGGTTGTGGGTTCGATTCCCACGGGGGACCAGTATGGGAAAAAATGTATGAAATGTATGCATTCACTACTGTAAGTCGCTCTGGATAAGAGCATCTGCTAAATGACTAAAATGTAAATATGTAAAATGATCTGTAAAAACAATATGGTGGAAACGTATTCAGTTTGACCTGTTCTTGATGGAGAGGACAGGTGGGCTCAAAACTATGTGGTGCTAATATTTGATCTCTCTAAACATTGACTATATTCACTCTTCAAACTAAAAGTATATTTGTTATTGATTGGGTTATTTCTCATTGATTGCTATTATATAATAAAGTCAAGTTTTTTCCAATAGTTGATGTTCCACTCTCGAACCCTCCAAGCGGGGCGTTATACTATGGAGGTATGATAGTCTGTTAAAAAGTGATACCATTGTGTTCGACCATTGTGGATGTCCCTTAAGAGCAGAAAAACCTTCTCAACCCATTTCATTCTTGTGACGCTTCAGTCTCTGGTTCTCTCGCCCATTCAGATGATGCTTTCCGTCAACAAATGGGCTGTCCTCCAATGAATAATCCAATGAATATCAGTAAGACTTTTAAACTAGTTTCAAGTCCCAGATCTGGGTTCAAATACTTTTAGCGTTTGCTTTAGCCTGCCTGGGGTTCCAGATGAGTGGGGTTTGTAGTTTTGCAACAATTCCATTGGTTCCATTGTGCCAGGCAAGCTCAATCATGCCCAGATAAAGTATTTCAACCCAGGTCAGTCAAGTACAGCTACATTGTAGTAGTCTCTTCACTGCCACTTGTCTCCGCCTCTGAGACAAGCAACTGTGAAAAGAGACTACAATGTAGTTAAACGTAGACTCAGCGATACAAATTTACCATTAGCAGATCAGGACGACTTCCAAAACATCAAAGAGCGCGAAGCAAGAGGCAAATCTCCTCCGCAGTTGTTGTCACGCAGCTATCATGTTGCAGGAGAGTGACGCAAACTCTCGTGAACATGTGCAGATGCTCTGTGGTGTGCATGCTCACAAGTGCAGCCTCTTGCATGGCACTCACTCTCCAGTATCTTTGGTTCTTCACACAGCTGCTCATATCGCTGAGTCTCCATTTAAATGGTATCATAATGTGACATTGCATGACATTGTTATTAAAATTATCTACACTCTTATGCCCCAAATACATCAAGGTGCCCTGGTTTTACCTGGCTCTGTCTTCAGTGTGTTCAGGTCATCCCAGGTTATCAGACCCTGCTTTGGATCCCTGGTCCAGAGGCAGGTCTGACCATGGTCTTACCTGGGTCTCCACCAGTGTATTTAGGGAAACCTGGATTCTCATTATAGTTCCTGAATTCCCGCCACGCCTCCTACTGGTGTAAAACAAATAAGGACCCATGAGGTTTTACCATTCTACAACAGCGGGAGGCGTGCATGTGACTGGGTCTATAATCTGGTATATTTGGGGATAGTATTTGAGAAAGGCATGGACTCTAGACCCTGGTAATAGTATCCTGGTCCCAGATCTGTTTGTGCTCTTGTCAACTACATTGCTGTCATTGCCAAGTCAAACATGTTCCATAAGGAGTTGTCAAGCCAGCAGAAACAGACTGGCACCCAGGCTATGTATAACAGGCTTAAGTAACCAACCCAATCCTGACTACTCTCCAGACCTGACCCTCCCGGCTACCAATCAGAACTGGCCGGAGGAGTTTGGGTTCACTCTGGGGGGCGCGGGCCCCAGCTACATCCTGTCTGTGATTGAGGGCAGCAGTGCCTACCTGGCGGGCCTGCAGCCTGGGGACCAGGTCGTGGACATCGAGGGCCAGGAGGTGTCCTCTCTCAGCACCCAGGCCCTGGTGGCCCTGGCACAGACTCTGAAGACTGTACCCCCCAGCATCGGAGTGGTGTCACGCATAGAACAGGTCTGGAACAGTTGGGAAATAAATCATTTAGGCTTCAGTGATGCAGATAGTGGACATTTGACCTCGGTTTTTTACTAGAGACAATTTTTAAAGGAAGATAGGAGTTGGTTGTGACAGTGTTGTTGCATGTTACCTAAGCCTCAGTGTGATCACTACTACTGATCTGGAACTGTGAGCTGGGTAACACGTAAGTCTAGGGCAAAATAACATGTACTTTCAAAACAATCTCCATTACTTTCCATGCAGATACTTATCAAATAGACAGTTTATTGACTTCACATCTAATTCTAATCTGACTGTTGCTTCCCCTTCCCTAGATGGACATCAACCCAGGCCCCGACGGCCGTTTCGGCTTCACCATCGTGGGAGACTGCCCCCTCTTGGTGGATGACTGCCTGCCCAACTCCCCGGCGGGCCGCAGCGGCCTCCGGGCCGGCGACTACGTCATGGAGGTCAACGGGATCCCCGTCAAGCATCACGAAACGGCGGCAGCCATGATCAAGGTGGCACAGGGGCGCCCACTGCGTCTGGGCGTGCTCAGTATGAGACGGAGGATCAAGCGCCTCAGCCACAGTATGAGGGAGGTGTCACTGAGCGGGGATAGTGTCAGGCAGGACCGTGCACACAAGGCCCTGGAGTTTAACAAGAAGGTGTGTGGGTGGCAGGGGTGTGTGGGTGGCAGGGGTGTCTGGGTGGCAGGGGTGTGTGCCTGCATCTTTGTCTTCTGTCTCTGCATGTCTCCGTCTACATCTCTGTGTCTGTCTCCGTCTCCAACTCTGTCTCTGTCTGTGTTTCCATCTGTGGAGGTCTCCACACTCACAAGCCCACAGAGGTCAACAGGAAGTTGTTTATCTTCTTCTTGCAGGTGGAGGAGGTGCTTGGTGATGAGCCAGATATAAAGGAACAGCTGTTTGGTGTTCTGAAGCAGTACGCAGCCGAGCGGAACGTGGAGAACCTAGCTGAAGCCCTCCCAGACATCTTAATCAATGAGGACCATCAGCAGCTGATTGACAGTGTCAGGTACCAATCAGCTGATTATAACACGCTGTCATGCTGCCTCTTTGTGGCATTGGGTCATGGTCGGGTCAGACAAGGGCCCGGTTTCCCGATAAGCTTACGAATATTTTAACAATGCATTGCTCCTAAAACGGCCAAAGTTGTCACATGCGTTTCCCAAAACACCACATAGAGAGAACATTCACTAAGTGCGTCGTTAGAAAGAGAATGATTCCACAAGACTGACAACGGATCAGCTCCTAGAGAGATATTGTCACCTATGGCTGCAAATATTGAGGCGATTTAGACTATTCTAATGCTTACCCTACAAGGGACAGTTTGAAATGTACTGCGGGGGGCTGGATCAACTCAAGGTGTCATTAAATAAAAGCACCCCCTCCCCAACAGTTGAAAAGTATATGGCAAATAGAAATCAAAACTGGATGGCTTTTAGAGTAGGTGTTGAGGGGAGCTGAAGGGTGGGACGAAAAATAACAAGATAACTAATGTAAAATATGCTATGTCCATAAAGTGTATATAGGTTGAAAAAGTTTTGTGAAACATCAAAGCAGAGTTGAAAAATATATGGCAAATAGAATATAATATATGGCAAATAGATTGGATTCTGTTCAGCGATGGAGGGGTTGAGGGTAGCTGATGGATGGGACTAAAAACAAACAAAAGATAACTCATGTAAAACATACTGTGTCTGTAAAATGGATATAGTATGTACTATATGAGCTGGAAGTAGAAGCCTAAGTGTTGTCCATTAGTTTACTTAAATTAGGGGAGGGGTGGTAGGGTTAGGGGTAATAATAAAGGAAAAAAAATATTTAAAAAAATGTACCAGTCAGAACATTGGACACACCAACTCATTCAATGTTTTTTTTATTTTTACTATTTTCTACATTGTAGAATAATAGTGAAGACACATCAAAACTATGAAATAACACTTATGGAATCATGTAGTAACCCATAAAGTGTTTAACAAATCAAAATCTATTTGAGATTTTAGATTCTTCAAAGTAGCCACCCTTTCCCTTGATGACAGCTTTGCATGCTCTTGGCATTCTCTCAACCAGCTTCACCTGGAATGCTTTTCCAACAGTCTTGAAGGAGTTCCAACATATGCTGAGCACTTGTCGGCTGCTTTTCCTTCACTCTGCGGTCCAACTCATCCCAAACCATCTCAATTGGGTTGAGGTCTAGTGATTGTGGAAGCCAGGTCATCTGATGCAGCACTCCATCACTCTCCTTCTTGGTCAAATAGCCCTTACACAGCCTGGTGGTGTGTTTTGGGTCATTGCACTATTGAAAAACAAATGATTGTCCCTCTAAGCGCAAACCAGAATGAGATGGCGTATCGCTGCAGAATGCTGTGGTAGCCATGCTGGTTAAGTGTGCCTTGAATTCTAAATAAATCACAGACAGTGTCACCAGCAAAGCACCATCACACCTCCTCCTCCATACTTCACAGTGGGAACCACACATGCGAAGATCATTATTTCACCTACTCTGCGTCTCATAAAGACTCGGTGGTTGGAACCAAAAATCTCAAATTTGGGCTCATCAGACCAAAGGACAGATTTCCACCGGTCGAATGTCCATTGCTCGTGTTTCTTGGCCCAAACAAGTCTCTTCTTCTTATTGGTGTCCTTAAGTAGTGTTTGTTTTTGAAGCATTTCGACCATGAAGGCCTGATTCTTCTCTGAACAGTTGATGTTGAGATGTGTCTGTTACTTGAACTCTGTGAAGCATTTATTTGGGCTGCAATTTCTGAGGCTGGTAACTCTAATGAACTTATCTTCTGCAGCAGAGGTAACTCTGGGTCCTCTGTTCACTGTGGCGGTCCTCATGAGAGCCAGTTTCATCATAGCGCTTGATGGTTTTTGCGACTGCACTTGAAGAGACTTTCAAAGTTCTTGAAATGTTCCTCATTGACTGATCTTCATGTCTTAAAATAATGATGGGCTGTCATTTCTTTTTGCTTATTTGAGCTGTTCTTGCCATAATATGGACTTGATCTTTTACCAAATAGGGCTATCTTCTGTATACCTCCCCTACCTTGTCACAGCACAACTGATTGGCTCAAACTCATTAAGAAGGAAATACATTTCACAAATTAACTTTTAACAAGGCACACCTGTTAATTGAAATGCATTCCAGGTAACTACCTCATGAAGCTGGTTGAGAGAATGCCAAGAGTGTGCAAAGCTACCATCAAGGCAAAATATTGCTACTTTTAAGAATCTACATTTTTGAGTAAAGCCAGAGTGTCTATGTATGCGGATGACTCAACACTATACACGTCAGCTACTACAGTGACTGAAATGACTGCAACACTCAACAAAGAGTTAGTTAGCAGTTAGTTTCAGAGTGGGTGGCAAGGAATAAGTTAGCCCACAATATTTCTAAAAGTAAAAGCATTTTATTTGGAACCAAACACTCACTAAACCCTAAACCTCAACTAAATCTTGTAATAAATAATCTGGAAACTGAGCAGGTTGAGATGACTAAACTGCTTGGAGTAACCCTAGATTGTAAACTGTCATGGTCAAAACATATTGATGCAGTTGTAGCTAAGACGGGGAGAAGTCTGTCTATAATAAAGCGATGCTCTGCCTTCTTAACAACACTATCAACAAGGCAGGTCCTACAGGCCCTGGTTTTGTCGCACCTTGACTACTGTTCAGTCGTGTGGTCAGGTGCCACGAAAAACGACTTAGGAAAATTGCAAATGGCTCAGATAATATGCATGTCAATCTCTCCTGGTTGAAAGTGGAGGAGAGATTATCTGACTTCATCACTACCTTTATTTATGAGCGGTATTGACATGTTGAATGCACCGAGCTGTCTGTCTAAATTACCGGCACACAGCTCGGACACCCATGCATACCCCACAAGACATGCCACAAAAGATCTCTTCACAGTCTCCAAGTCCAGAACAGACTATGGGAGGCACATAGTACTACATAGAGCCATGACTACATGGAACTCTAACTGACGCAAGCAGTAAAATTAGATTTTAAAAACAGATTTAAAAAACACCTTATGGGACAGCGGGGACTGTGAAGCAGCACAAACATTGGCACAGACACATGCATACACACATGCATGCATGCACGCACGCACGCACGCACGCACGATAACATACTCACACATGGATTTAGTAATGTAGCTATGTGGTAGTGGTGGAGTAGGGGCCTGAAGGCACACAGTGTGTTGTGAGATCTGTGAATGTATTGTAAGGTTTTTAAATTTGTATAAACTGCCTTAATTTTTCTGGACCCCAGGAAGAGTAGCTGCTGCTTTGGCAGCAGCTAATGGGGATCCATAATAAATACAAATAGCTGGTTGAGAGTATGCCAAGAGTGTGCAAAGCTGTCATCAAGGCAAAGGGTGGCTACTTTGAAGAATTTAAAATCTAAAATAGATTTTGATTTGTTTAACACTTTTTTGGTTGCTATATGATTCCATATGTGTTATTTCATAGTTTTGATGTCTTCACTATTCTACAATGTAGAAAATAGTCAAAATAAAGACAAACAGTTGAATGAGTTGGTGTGTCCAAACTTTTGACTGTTACTGTATATATTTAAAATAATATATATATTTATAAAAAATATATATAAGGGGGATTGGAAATGATGCAGACAATTACATTGATAGAAGCCACAATATATATGCAATATTAAAACTGATCCACCCCCTAAAAAAAACAAATGCGCAGGCACACACAATCTCTTTCAGAGTCATATAGTTCTCTGAGTCCCATCCTGTCATAGTGACTAGTGACTCTTCTCCCTGATGGGTTTTTAAAGGAGCTGCCAAGCATCACAATGCACAAACACCTTTGAGCACAACAGATTCAAACACACTTCCTTATCACACCCACCCACCCATAGCAAAATACAACAAAGACTAACAGTGACAGTATTATTGGTACACACTCATACACAGCGGTGGACAGATATTCAGTTACCAAGCTGATATAATCAGGACAGCATATTCATATTTTAGAGTGAGTGATCAGCCTTGGGCCTTGGTGCCAGACCTGAGTTTGAAGATGCAGTTTGTGTTTGTATGTGTGTGATATGATTAGTGCTTTGATATTGGATATGTTTCATCAAGGTTGCTCACAGGGAAGGCTCAGACATGTGAAATGCTATGATGTCCATATACATACTGTATATAATGTTTATGATCTATGGTAAAATCTTAGATTCATCACATGGTGTAGTATTCCTAATTGCCCTCAAGGGGACTAATACCATTGTATTGAATTGAATGGAACCTGATTGAGTTGCACATTTGTATTTGTATGTTTTCATACTATTGTGAGAACATATGGAGCAGTCCTGGGAAACTGAACCCTTTGAGCAATCCAAAATTCATCTCGTCCATTTAGATTGATCGGTTCAGTTCAGCTCACCTGGATGACTTACTGTGCATCGGATCAGAACAATTGATTTTATCCACAGGGGGAGCTTTGAATGTTCATCGTAATTAATCATATTCAAGTGGTCTACCAATACCCTTTCTGTTTTAGTGTTCTACTACACAGAAATGAGCTTGGGGAGAGTCGAATAGACCTTAGTGTGTTTAATCAACCAGGACCAGTAAGTGTGCTGATATAGGATTAGTTTAGCCTTTTAGATCATATTGAATATAATTATATGGACAGGGGGGACCTGATTCTAGATCAGAACTCCTACTCAGTGATGCTTTATAAATACAGGCCCTGGCTGAGGTATTAATCGATATGGTAGTCTTGAACAACAATAGGTGTGCATTGGAGGAACAAGAGCAATTTAATTGCGTAACAATCAATATTTCATAGAAAAACTGCTTTCCTCATACTTTTTCCTCAGAATGGTGGCAGGAACAGAATCAGTTATGTGGCGAAGCTTAATGACTTTGATCAGATGTCACCAGTGGGCTGTCTCGTGGTGAGGACTGCCTGTTTGAAATCCTCCTCAGGCTGGAGATGTCAGTTTGGTTTGCGTACTCCATGGTAACATCCCAAATGGTGCCCTGTTCCCTATAAGGTGCACTACTTTTGACCAGGCTCTTCTCTAAACTAGTGCACTATGTAGGTAATAGGATGGCATTTGGGGATGCAGCCCATTTATCCCTCCGGTACAGAGGAAAACTGTCAAAGTCCCCAGGGAATATCACGTTTCTTTCTTCTCAGCATTGATAGCGAAGTAGAAAGTAAACACTTTTGCGTACGCAGGCACTTTCTGTGTGTCTGAGAGACTTATACACACACACACACATGTTTTGCATCACATTGTTGATTACCATCATTTTTCAGTCCCTTTATCCAGCTCTTAGCTTCTCTGCAGGCACTTTGCTGTTGGTGGTAGAGAGATGCACACGCAGTCACTCTCACACTCACATCTGTTGCATCTGCACACTGCAGTGACAGGCTTTGGACACACACACACATGCTCGCACACGCACACACAAACACATACACACACACACACAGTTCCTTCCTCTGGTTTGGATTTGTAAACCCTGCAGAAAGCGATGCTGCTGATGATGACCTGCTTCAGGTGAGTACTGCCGCCTGGTGATCTGAGTGATGTCAGTACTGTGATTTGGGCAGGTGTTGTGAAATAGACAGTTATGCAGGTGTTGTGTACTCCATAAGATACAGTAGAGGGGCGGTAGGTAGCCTAGCGGTTAGAGCATTGGGCCAGTAACCGAAAGGTTGCTGGTTCGAAAACCTGAGCCAAGAAGGTGAAAAATCTGTCTACGTGCCCTTGAGCAAGGCACTTTACGCTAATTTGATCCTGGGGCACTGTACTATTATTCGTGACCCTGTTAAACACATTTCACTGCTTCTGTCTAGTGTATGTGACAATAAAACATATATTTATTTTTATTGTGTGTGGAGGATTTTGGTTTGTTTGACTAAGCCTTTGGCCAGTTTGATTAGTTGTGTTCCTCTCATCTTCCTGTACTTGATCATGCCCTGAGGCCAGTTGTGATGGTGAAATGTCATAGAGTTTAGAAGATTGCTGCTATTTGTCAACAACTGTACTAATGATGGTTGGTAGACAGGACTGTTTTGTCAGAACGCAATGGTACTAATACTTAGTTGATAGCTACTGTAGGCTACCAACGGTGGGGGTTCTAGTTTACGTGTTATCAATTGTCAAAATAAATTCATGTCCTGGCTTCTCAATGGGCATTGTTTGTTGCTTTCTCCTTCTTATAAATGTTGTGCAGTGACGATGAGTGTCTCTCAACATCAAGGAATATTCCTAGCTCACTCTCCCCCCTTCAAAAACAGAAGGCTCATATTATTATTGCATAAGCAGTGTTGACTGGATACTGGAGAGAGTTTAGTCTGCTCCCTCCCTCAGTGGGAGGGGAGGTAAGAGGTAATGTAACATAATGTGACAGATGTGATAATGGGAGAAGAAAATGTAATTTGGTTTTCATTTGTATCTGTCACAGCAGAATCTTACTCCCAAAGACTTCTCTCTTCTCTGCTCTCATCAGGGGCGTTTTGTAGGATTTGAAGACATTTGGGGCTTAGCCCAAAGCCAGTAGGGGTGTCCGGGGGCATTCTCCCCCAGCCCCCCCCCCCAAAATAATTTCAACAGCTAAATGGATTAATTTGGTGCACTTTGAGATGAACATTGAGAGATTAGAACATTGAGAGATTTGTATTTATTATGGATCCCCATTAGCTGCTGCCTTGGCAGCAGCTACTCTTCCTTGAGTCCAGCAACAGGTAACTTGCGCCTTCCCACCTCCCACAGCAGACACTGCCAGTACTCAATTGCAAATCTACTGTGTCTCTACTTAGGACCAAATACATCTACAATGTATTGCCAAAAACCTCCATAACACTCAACAACTTCAAACAGACTCTGGCCTGTCCAATGAGCCAAACTGATTAAAGAATCCCACAGTACCCAATCTCTCTCACTCACTCACGCACACATGCATGCACGCACACACGCATGCTGTGCAGTAATTAGAATCCATACAGAAGCTTTAACTTCTTATGGGCAGGTGGGACGGTAGCGTCCCACCTGGCCAACATCCGGTGAAATTGCAGAGCGCGAAATTCAAATGACAGAAATATAAATATTTAACTTTCATAAAATCACAAGTGTTATACCCTTATTGGAGCATCAGCCAGGCTATCCTCCGGATTCCATCCCCAATCAAACGGCCAGTCGGAGTGAGCTAATCAGGACCTGGAGACCACTTTAAGATGCCTGGTCTCAACCAACCCCACTACCGGAGCCGTCAACTGGTCTGGGTGGAGTATGCCCAGAACACCCTTCCCTGTTCTGCCACGGGACTCTCCCCTTTCGAGTGCTCCATGGGGTATCAACCTCCACTCTTTCCGGAACAAGAGCTAGAGGTTAGCGTACCCTCGGCCCAGATGTTTGTCCACCGCTGTCGACGTACCTGGAGAAGAACCAGGGCGGCTATTCTCAAGACCAACTCCAGGTATTGTTGACAAGCGGACCGTCGGCGGACCCCAGCTCCCCGCTACCGCATTGGGCAGAGGGTATGGCTTTCCAATCGGGATCTGCCCCTTCGGGTAGAGGAGAGGGAGGGTACTGTCACACTCTGATTTGTTTCACCTGTCCTTGTTATTGTCTCCACCCCCCCGGGTGCCGCTTGTTTTCCCCAGTGTATTTATCCCTGTGTTTCCTGTCTCTCTGTGCCAGTTCCTCTTGTATGTTTCAAGTCAACCAGTGTTTTTTCCCGTACTCCTGCCTTTGCTATTCTCCTTTTTCTAGTCCTCCCGGTTTTGACCCTTTTCTGTTCTGGACTCTGTACCCACCTGCCTGACCATTCTGCCTGCCTTTACCTCGAGCCTGTCTGCCACTCTTTACCTCCTGGACTCTGAACTGGTTTTGACATTTTGCCTGTCCACGACCATTCTCTTGCCTACCCCTTTTTGGATTATTAAACCGCTTAAACTCCAACCATCTCCCTCCTGTGTCTGCATCTGGGTCTCGTCTTGTGTCATGATACTGCTTTTGAACTTTACTTTGCACAGGTTTGAGTTCACATGGCATCGTACTACAGCATCCAGTTTGTTGTGAAACAGTTTTGCTCAGTTTTGAGGAGATTGAGGTCCTGATTGATGTAAATGGTTGCTGATAAGGTTCAGTCTCTGGAATATTGTCAAAAACCCTGCAGCTCCAGCTGTTGCCATTTGGACTAATGTAGATTGTCCTGTGTTACTTGCTGTACTTTATTGTTTTCATCCCTCTGACTTTTGCTGCGCAGTGATGGGCTAGATTTGACTAACATATGCATCTCCACTAGCCTCGTACGAACCATTCTAATCTTGCAAGCTCACATTCGGTTTTGCTACATGGATACATATAGTATCTGTGTAACGAAACTGAATGTGAGATTGCGAGATCAGGATGGTTCACTGCCTCCCTACATAGATTACCATGTGAGAACAGCAGCGTGTGCGTCACACCTCCACCACTGTCTCAGTCCCTCTCATCAATATTAACTCTCTGTTTATAATGGGTGGACCCAGATGATCTGTCACTGGGTGTTTTCACAGACTTTATTCTCTCTCTCTCTCGTTCTCTCTCTCTCTCTCTTTCATTATCTTTCCTCTTCTCTCTTTGATTATCACTGCCTTGTTGTGCACTTGCCCTGTGGATTCATAGGTGAAGTCACTGTCCTCTCCAGCTTCTTCTAAACTTGACCAGCCAGCTTGTCCCTCTGTCCCAGCCAATCTACCCATCTCTCCCCACGGATGTGTTCTATTTTTAAGCAGCCTACTTTCTTTAATAAATTCTCTCTTAAATTTCTGATGCAGTCGCCAGCAGAACTTCTTAAACTGACGAACAACCCATGGGTTAGCAAGTGCTGGAACAGTTTAATGTTCTGCAAAACATATAGTGATATGGGTGACAAGTGTCACCCATATCAAATGATGCAGCTTTGGAGAAGAGCATACAGTGCAGTATGTCCTGCAATGTTATGTGGTAGTTATTTGACATTATCTGGGCAAATAGTAAGTTGAAAGTCAGAAAATATTGGAGCATTGTTTATATGTCTCATTAACTGGAAAGTTACAGAGACGTTTTATTGCTGCATGTCCTATCTAATAGTGTGGGTAAAGTTGGTATATAGTGTTTAAAGAGTCCCCTGTGAGTAGGTTTTCTGGGGGAGATTCCACCGCTGTGCTGTTGGCAACTGTTGTTGCAATTGATGTGTGATTCTCTGCTTCATATAATAGACCTCAATCCTTCTCTATCCATTCCATTACATAATTTGCTCATCAGTGGATCTTACAGTCTGTGCCGACCTGCCTCTGTAATTCAGAAGGGACTCTTCTCTCCTCTCTCCCTACTCACCCGTTCCTCCCTCCGTCCTCTGAGAGACTAGACGACTAAGTCTTTTCCATTCTCACTTTGGGTGACACCTTGGACACACATGAGCATTTTGGAATCGAGCGGTTGCCATGACCACCCCTGGGTGACCCAGTGGACTAGGAAAAGGGAGAGGAGGAGAGGAGTGGAACAAAGAGAGGCGTATCCTCTGATGCTGTTTTGGAGGTTTTGAGTTTTTTGAGAGAGAGAGCCACGCTTTTTATTCTTCTCTTACTCCATCTCTCTCTTTTTTGGGCGGCTGGCTTCCTACCCTGCAGCAAGCTCACCTTCTTCCTCTTCTCCTGTCTTTCTCCCCGCTGTTTCTCCTTGAGAGTTATTTTCTTTATTTAAACCACATGAGGACTAATTACTCTTGTTAAGGACGAGGAGACGCCTACTTACCTTCTTGTTCAGAGCTCTTTCACAACTTCCTGGTACCCTGAAGAGGCATGGGGAGGGATAGGAGCATCTCCCGCCACTTTCGGTACAGTGCTCTGTGTGCTTTCATCTTAGTTGTGCTCTTAGCTTGTTTAGCGCTGAGTTGACGAGTATTTGTTGATGATAAAGCTTGGACATGAGAGTTGCTGTTATTTCTCTGTTGTCAAAACGGTTTGCCTTATTGTGAAAATAGCTTCAACTAAGAATGTGTGCACTTGGCTTACAATAGTGTTTCTATTGCTTGAAGTCCATATTAAAGTTTGATATTATTCTGTTTGCAATTATTGAAACACTTGTATGTGTAATAGTTAAATCTCCCTGTACCTTATAATGTTGACCGTAGATTGACCTATTTTTCACTGTGTTATGCTAAAGGTATTACAAGATACGGCACCCCATTACTTTGTGCATTTATAGTTGCTGTGTCTAAGCTCTCCTCTCTCTACCCTGGAAGGCTACAGTAACAGCCTGCTACAAATCGGCATGTGAATCGGATTTATCATCTCTCCTAACTGGGTCTCACAGGAGATAATTGACATTGTTCTTCCTTAATAAGTTTCTCACATTCTGGTTGTCATTTATCCCTGAGAGTGGCACGTCCTTGATCCACCCCTCCTCCATCTTTAGTTATAGATAGACACGACCTGCTTTTAATTGAGGACATAGCGAGGCCTTCCTCACAGAGGCCTACATCCCTACTCAACATGGAAGAATCATTTAAGTTTCCTTTAACTTTGGTTCAGGGCAGAAAGGTCTGATGCTGTCTTGTTTCACCTATCCAAAGTTTTCAGAACCTGTGCACAAGATGTTGGGTCTAGGTAGGACAAAGTGCTTGGGAGTGGGACCTGGGCCTATAGTGTGGATTGGATTTCGTTTTTCTAAGTTTCTCATCCTCCATTTTGTCTTGAGTGACCTCTCAATAAAAGCTGAAAGGCCTACATAGCCTAACCCTAGCCGTTTGGAATAGATTACGACTACGTGGAATTACAGCATGTAGGCCTAGCACTACGTGGCCTATAAAAATAACTTATTTCTCTCTCTTTCTATTTCTTCTTTTCTCTCTGCCTCTCTTTCTGTCTCTATGGTAGGCATAGTCTGTTTACTTGTTAAATTCAGGTGCATGGCTCTGAAGAGTTGTGGCAAGGATGCAGAAAGAGCTAAGTACTTTTGAGTTTTATGCTATTCATAGGTTGTGGAAATAATTAGAATAAGAATGATTCTATGGGGGAAATCAATTGCTTATTACTGTGTTATGTAACCCAGAACTAATATCTCACTTAATTTGGTCAGATACTGTCCACAAGATCAGTAGTTTCTCTGTAGTGCTCAGCCTCATTTTTGAAAATGTTATTTGTATATATTTTTTGTTAACTATATATATATATATATATATATATATATATATATATATACATACACATATGCATACATATACACATATATACATACACAAACCTATATAGACATACATACTTTTTTTTAATATACCTTTATTATTCCCTGCAAACCCTACCACCCTTCCCCCAATTGGAGTAAACTAATAAACAATAACACTTAGGCTTCTACCTTCAGTTTATACATATTATATCACATTTTACAGAAAAAAAATATTTTACAATAGTTATATTTTGTTTGTTTTTAGTACTTCCTCTATTTCTGATGTCCATCCAGTTTGATTTCTATTTGTGACTGTGCTATTTCACAACATTTCTGAACCTATATACATTTTACAGACCCCGTATGTTTTACATTGGCTATCTTGTTATTAGTTCCACCCTACAGCTCCATTCAACCCCTCCCATCTATCTCTCAACACCATCCATTTCGGATTTATATTTGCCATATATTTTTCAACTGTGCTGTGATGCTTCACAAAGTACTGAACCTTTCTATTCTCATAGCTTCTAGAGATTGTAAAATAAAAATAAACATTTTTGCTAAAATAATTATTATGTTATTGATTGATTGACTATGACTTTTCAAATCACCCAGTATTGCTATCTGCAGTGTTAGTTCTAGGCAAATGTTGCAATTCTTCAGCCTTTCCTGGACCTGTGACCGAAAACGAGCTACATATGGACAATACCAAAATAAATGATCTAATGACTCTGCCTCCTCACAGCAAAATCTGCAGAGCTGGGAAGATTGTATCCCCATATATATAACATTCTATTCGTTGCAAGAATTTAGAATAGTAATTTAAATGGAAAAATTCAAAGTTTTGAATCCGGCGTTGTTTTGCGTAAAAATTGTTTTGCGTAAAAAAACGGTTGACAACTCCCTTGTGTCCTCCTCCCAGAGTGCTAAGAACCTTGGCGTGACCCTGGACAACACCCTGTCGTTCTCCACTAACATCAAGGCGGTGACCCGGTCCTGTAGGTTCATGCTCTACAACATTCGCAGAGTACGACCCTGCCTCACACAGGAAGCGGCGCAGGTCCTAATCCAGGCACTTGTCATCTTCCGTCTGGATTACTGCAGCTCGCTGTTGGCTGGGCTCCCTGCCTGTGCCATTAAACCCCTACAACTCATCCAGAACGCCGCAGCCCGTCTGGTGTTCAACCTTCCCAAGTTCTCTCACGTCACCCCGCTCCTCCGCTCTCTCCACTGGCTTCCAGTTGAAGCTCGCATCCGCTACAAGACCATGGTGCTTGCCTACGGAGCTGTCAGGGGAACGGCACCTCCGTACCTTCAGGCTCTGATCAGGCCCTACACCCAAACAAGGGCACTGCGTTCATCCACCTCTGGCCTGCTCGCCTCCCTACCTCTGAGGAAGCACAGTTCCCGCTCAGCCCAGTCAAAACTGTTCGCTGCCCTGGCACCCCAATGGTGGAACAAGCTCCCTCACGACGCCAGGACAGCGGAGTCAATCACCACCTTCCGGAGACACCTGAAACCCCACCTCTTTAAGGAATACCTGGGATAGGATAAAGTAATCCTTCTAACCCCCCCCTAAAAGATTTAGATGCACTATTGTAAAGTGGTTGTTCCACTGGATATCATAAGGTGAATGCACCAATTTGTAAGTCGCTCTGCTAAATGACTTAAATGTAAATGTAAAATTCATAAACCATGTGCCATGGAATGGGTATATTGAAAATCTCTTCCCAACAATTTTGATATGTGTATGGCACAGCCGTCAGTTTTTTGGTCCTTAAATGATATTGGTATATGCTTTTATTTATTACACTTTTCTTTAACCATTTATGTTCTTTAATACAGGGCCGACATACAAGTTCCTTACTTTTTTTCCTCTTCTACTCGCCTCTTCCATTTTTGTGGTAATGCTGCAGTTAATTGGTTTTAATTTTGGGTAGAGCAGACATTTCCATATGTCTGTGTTAGCTGCATGTGTGACATAACTCCACCAGTCCTATTTATGATATCATTCACTAAAATTATACCTTTTTTTATTTTTTTTATTCGAAAAATACTTATTTTTTTATCAATTACTATATTTGAGTTTAACCACAATATTTGTTGTATTATTTGTTCTGTCTTTTCAGGTGGATTAAACTGAAAATGCAACCAACTTTCTAAAGCTTGTTTAAAAAATAACGATATTTTGGAGATTATTTCCTTTTCAAACAACCGGAAGTGAGCAGGTGTAATCTGAATAAAGGGAAAAAGGTCATTCTTGAACATAGGATGAGACATTCCAACCAATTTACTAGAGAACCAGTTTGGATTTAAGTATAACTTTTGTATGACTGATGCCTTTAGTGAGAAGTCTAATGCTTTAATATTTAATCATTTCTGCCCTCCGAATTAATATTTGTTATATAAATAGGCCCTTTTAATTTTGTCTGGCTTGCCATTCCAAATAAAATTTAATATATTTTTGTTCATATAATTTAAAAAGCAGGTCACTTGGTGGAGGCAAAACCATAAGCAAATAGGTAAACTGTGATATGACTAAAGAGTTAATCAGGGTGATTTTTCCACAAATAGACAGGTATTTTCCTTTCCATGGAAGCAATATCTTATCTATTTTTGCTAACTTTCTATAAACATTTTTTGGAGTGAGATAATTTCTTTCTTTTGGGATTTGTATCCCAAGTATGTCCACATCTCCATCAGACCATTTAATTGGTGAACTACACGGTGATGTAAAATTTGCATTTTTTAGTGATCCAATACGTAATATACGTAGTACACTTATCATAATTGGGTTTTAATCCAGAGAGGATAGCAAAAGTATCTAGATCCTCTATGAGGCCGTGGAGAGATTCTAATTGTGGTTTTAAAAGAAAACATGAATCACAGCGTACAATGACACCTTAGTTTTTAAGCCAAGGATTTCTAATCCCTTAATATTATTGTTTGATCTAATTTTTACAGCTAACATTTCGATGGCAATAATAAATATATATGCCGATAGTGGACAACCTTGTTTTACTCCTCTAGATAATTTAAAACCTTCTGAGATGTAGCCATTATTTGCTATTTTACACCTTGTCACGTCCTGACCAACAGATGGAGCTATTGTATTAGTTTTGGGGTTAGGACGTGGCAGTTTTGTGTGTGTGAATGTTTGTTGGTGATTGGGACTTCCAATTGAAGGCAGGTGTGTTGAGTTGCCTTTGATTGGAAGTCCTATATAGGTTGTGGGTAGTTGTTTTGCACTGCCTTTGTTAGCCTGCAAACTGTTGCTGTCGTGTTATTGTGTGGATGCCTTACTTGAGTCTATTAAAGTATGAGTATTCACATTCCCGCTGCGCCTTGGTCCTCTTCTCTCCAGTACGACATTTCCTGTGACGAGTACGACATTTTTTGTGACAGAACTACCCACCACCAAAGGACCAAGCAGCGGACGAACGAGGAGGAAGGATGGACCTGGGAGGACAAGTTAAGGGAGCTAAGGGAACCCGAGAGGCAGCCCCACTAATTTTTTGGGGGAGGGCACAAGGGCTGTTTGAAGGGGCAAGGATGGAGCCCCAGGCCAGCTCCCCGCACTAGCCCTGAGGTGCGTGTCTCCAGGCTGGCACATCCAGTACCAGCCCCACACATCAGGCGTCTAGTGCGTCAGCCCAGCCTCGCCAGTCAACAGTCACCAGAGCTGCCCGCCAGTCGAAGGTCACCAGAGCTGCCCGCCAGTCGAAAGTCACCAGAGCTGCCCGCCAGTCGAAAGTCACCAGAGCTGCCTGCCAGTCAGGAGCCGCCAGAGCCGCCCGCTAGTCAGGAGCCGCCAGAGCCGCCCGCTAGTCAGGAGATGCCAGAGTGGCCCGTCTGCCCGGAGATGCCAGAGTGGCCCGACTGCCCGGAGCTGCCGGAGTGGCCCGACTGCCCGGAGCTGCCGGAGTGGCCCAACTGCCCGGAGCTGCCGGAGTGGCCCGACTGCCCGGAGCTGCCGGAGTGGCCAGACTGCCCGGAGCTTCTCGAGTGGCCCTCCTGTCCTCCGGCCCAGCCCGAGGGGCCCTCCTGTCCTCCGGCCCAGCCCGAGGGGCCCTCCTGTCCTCCGGCCCAGCCCGAGGGGCCCTCCTGTCCTCCGGCCCAGCCCGAGTGGCCCTCATGTCCTCCGGCCCAGCCCGAGTGGCCCTCCTGTCTTCCGGCCCAGCCCGAGTGGCCCTCCTGTCCTCCGGCCCAGCCCGAGTGGCCCTCCTGTCCTCCGGCCCAGCCCGAGGGGCCCTCCTGTCCTCCGGCCCAGCCCGAGGGGCCCTCCTGTCCTCCGGCCCAGCCCGAGGGGCCCTCCTGTCCTCCGGCCCAGCCCGAGGGGCCCTCCTGTCCTTCGGCCCAGCTCGAGTGGCCCGTCTGCCCGGCGCAGCTATCGGCGCCACCGAAGTGGGCAACGCCGAGGGTGGAGCAAGGTCCACGTCCTGCACCTGAGCCACCTCCAGGATAGGTGGGTTGGGGAGGGAGGGTGTAGCACAGTGCCGTCGTTGACGGCAGCCACCCTCCCTTCCCTCCCTTATTGTTTAGGGGTTATTGTTTAATGGGTTTTGTTGGGGATTTTTTTTGTTGTTGGTGTTTTCTGTTGGTAGGTGCATTCCGGGGTCTGCACCTTGAGGGGGGGGGGGGGGGTACTGTCACGTCCTGACCAGCAGATGGAGCTATTGTATTCGTTTTGGGGTCAGGACGTGGCAGTTTTGTGTGTGTGAATGTTTGTTGGTGATTGGGACTTCCAATTGAAGGCAGGTGTGTTGAGTTGCCTTTGATTGGAAGTCCTATATAGGTTGTGGGTAGTTGTTTTGCACTGCGTTTGTTAGCCTGCAAACTGTTGCTGTCGTGTTATTGTTTTCCTGTGGATGCCTTACTTGAGTCTATTAAAGTATGAGTATTCACATTCCCGCTGCGCCTTGGTCCTCTTCTCTCCAGTACGACATTTTCTGTGACGAGTACGACATTTTTTGTGACACACCTTGGGTTACTATACATAACTTTAAACCATTTTATAAGAGATTCCCCAAAATTGAAATATTCTAGGCATTTATATATAAACTCCAGTCGTACTTTGTCAAAAGTCTTTTCAAAATCAGCTATGAAAACAAGGCCTAGTGTCCCCGATATTTCATAGTATTCTATTGTTTCCAGTACTTGTGTTATATTATCTCCAACGTATCACCCATGTAAAAAACCTGTCTGATTAGGATGAATAATATCTGACAATACTTTTTTAATTCTATGCGCCAAGCATTTTGCTAGGATTTTTGCATCACAACACTGAAGTGTAAGCGGTCTCAAATGTTTTAAATGGACTGGATCTTTATATATACCACTTGGGTCCTATTTCAGTAATAATGATATCAGACCTTCTTGTTGCGTGTCTGATAATCTTCCATTTATATAGGAGTGGTTAAAACATGCTAATAATGGTCCTCTGAGTATATCAAAAAAAGTTTGGTATACTTCCACTTGTATGCCATCCAGCCCTGGAGTTTTCCCATCCTTAAAGGCTTTAATTGCATCAAGAAGTTCCTCATCTGTAATTTGGCCTTCACATGAGTCTTTCTGTACAGATGTTAATTTTACATTACTATTAGGAAAAAAAATCCACACAATTAGTTTCAGTTAGTGTTGATGGAGGAGACTAAAATGAAAACATATTCTTAAAGTACTTTACTTCCTCTTTCAAAATATAATTCGGTGAATCATGCATGACTCCATCATTTGTATAAAGTTTCAAAACATTTTTTTTTGGTAGCATTTCTATATTGAAGATTGAAAAAGAATTTGGTGCATTTTTCCCCATATTCCATCCAGTTCACTTTATTTTTATAATATATTACACTGGATCTTTCTTGAATAAGTTCCTCCATTTCATTTCATTTTTCCTGTATCTTATTCTGTGCCTCTATGGTACAGTTTTTATTGCTATCTAACTGTACTGTTAGTCCTTCAATTTCCTTTGTTAATATGGACTCTTTTGATCTAAATTGCTTTTGTTTTATAGATGAGTACTGAATTGCATGGCCTCTAAAGGCACATTTAAGTGTCCCATACAATAAGGGGATTTGCTGTACCTATGTTATGTCTGAAAAAGTCAGTTGTAAATTCTTCTGTCCTAGTTCTAAACAATTTATCATCTAGTAGGCTTTGATTAAATTTCCAATATCCTCACCCACGTGGAAATTCTGTAAGAATAATATATATGCCAATTATGTGATGATGCGATCGCATTCTGTCCCCTATCAACACTTTTTAAACTTTTGGTGCCAGAGAGAATGGCATAAGAAAGTAATCAAGACGACTAGCTTGATTAAGCCTCCGCCATGTATATCTCACTAGGTCAGGGTATTTAAGCCTCCATATATCCACTAATTCCAGTACATCCATGACATTCATCATTTCCTTAAGTGCCTGAGGGTGATAGTTTGTAGTGTGATTTCCTTTACGGTCCATAGAGGTATTTAAGACCGTATTAAAATCTCCCATCGTAATAATAGAGTCTAGTGTTGCTTGTAGAATTGATAATTTCTTATATATATTTTCAAAGAAGCTTGGATCATCATTATTTGGACCATATAGGTTAATAAGCCATGTCTGTTTATTGTCCAATAACATTTAAAATAATCCATCTACCTTGATGATCTGTTTGGACAATTTGCACATTTGGATCAAAATTACTGTTAATTAAAACCATCCCCCCTTTTGAATTTCTTTGCCCGTGGGAGAAATATATTTCGCCCCCCAGTCCTGTTTCCACAAAACTTCATCTAAAATTGTTGAATGAGTTTCCTGTAAACAATAGATATTATATTCCTTCTCTTTTAGCCAGGTAAATACAGATCGTTTTTTCTTATTATCTGCTAATCCATTACAGTTGTAACTGGCTATCCTTATTTCACCAGTTACCATAATGAGATACAACTTTCAATTCTATTTATCAAAATATATGTTTGTAAACGTACCATTAAAAAGTAACATGATGATTGAGTGTCTATATAGCTGTACCATGATATTTGCATTGCTACTTAGTAAACCTCCAATTGGTCCCCACTTTTCCACCCGCTTAAAGCCCTCCTCATCCCAAGTTGGGTTCTCATCCCAATGGCCGGCAGACCACCCCCGACCCCCGTATCCCATAACCCTGAAAAGACTGGGATCCATCCATCGAAAAGAGCACACAGTGCCATTCACAGAACAGAAGTAGATCAACATCCAAATGCATTTCCATTGCCCTCACCTCGATTTGTATTATATATAGCAATCATATACACTTAGTTTGGAGTCATTAAAACTCGTTTTTCAACCACTCCACTATAGTTTTGGCAAGTCAGTTGGGACATCTACTTTGTGCATGACACAAGTAATTTTTCCAGCAATTGTTTACAGACAGATTATTTCACTTATAATTCACTGTATCACAACTCCAGTGAGTCAGAAGTTTACATACACTAAGTTGACTGTGCCTTTAAACAGCTTGGAAAATTCCCAAACATTATGTCATGGCTTTAGAAGCTTCTGATAGGCTAATTAACATAATTTGAGTCAATTGGAGGTGTAGCTGTGGATGTATTTCAAGGCCTACCTTCAAACTCATTGCCTCTTTACTTGACATCATGGGAAAATCAAAAGAAATCAGCCAAGACCTCAGAAAAGAAATTGTAGACCTCCACAAGTCTGGTTCATCCTTGGGAGCAATTTTCAAATGCCTGAAGATACCACGTTCATCTCTACCAACAATAGTACACAAGTATAAACACAATGGGACCATGCAGCTGTCATACTGCTCAGGAAGGAGACACGTTCTGTCTCCTAGAGATGAACGTACATTGGTGCAAAAAGTGCAAATCAATCCCAGAACAACAGCAAAGGACCTTGTGATGATGCTGGAGGAAACAGGTACAAAAGTATCTGTATCCACAGTAAAATGAGTCCTATATTGACATAACCTGAAAGGCTGCTAAGCAAGGAAGAAGCCACTACTCCACAACCGCCATAAAAAAGCCAGACTATGGTTTGCAACTGCACATGGGGACAAAGATTGTACTTTTTGGGAAATGTCCTCTGGTCTGATGAAACAAAAATAGAACTGTTTGGCCAAAATGACCATCGTTGTGTTTGTAAGAAAAATGGGGAGGCTTGCAAGCTGAAGAACACCATCCCAACCGTGAAGCACGGGGGTGGCAGCATCATGTTGTGGGGGTGCTTTGCTGCAGGAGGGACTGGTGCACTTCACAAAATAGATGACATCATGAGGAATGAAAATGATGTGGATATATTGAAGCAACATCTTAAAACATCAGTCAGGAAGTTAAAGCTTGGTCACAAGTGGGTCTTCCAAATGGACAATGACCCCAAGCATACTTTCAAAGTTGTGGCAAAATGGCTTAAGGACAACAAAGTCAAGGTATTGGAGTGGCCGTCACAAAGCCCTGACCTCAATCCCATAGAAGATTTGTGGGCAGAACTGAAAAAGCATGGAGGCCTTCAAACCTGACTCAGTTACACCAGCTCTGTCAGGAGGAATTGGCCAAAATTCACCAAACATATTGTGGGAAGCTTGTGGAAGGCTACCCGAAATGTTTGACCCAAGTTAAACAATTTAAAGGCAATGCTACCAAATAATAATTGAGTGTATGTAAACTTCTGACCCACTGGGAATGTGATGAAATAAATAATTCTCTCTACTATTATTCTAACATTTCACATTCTTAAAATAATATGGTGATCCTAACTGACCTAAGACAGGGAATTTTTACTAGGATTAAATGTCAGGAATTGTGAAAAACTGAGTTTAAATGTATTTTGCTAAACTGTACTTAAACTTCTGACTTCAACTGTATATATACGTGTGTGTATATATATTAAAAAGAAAAAACATGTTTTAAGTGAGGAGTAGGCATTGGTCTGAAGCTGAAAAAGAAAGGAAATTCACAAGCACAACAATTCTCTACCAAGGTTTTTCAGCACACAGCTTCAACCTACTACAGTAGATATGTTGGTCTATTGTACTTTAAAGAATGTGTATGCAGGTTTCTTAGGATTCAAACCTTTCAAACGTTCAAATTCATACTCTTAGAGGAGGTGTTCCCACAATAATGTGATTTGGGGCGGCAGGTAGCCTAGTGGTTAGAGCATTGGACTAGTAACCGAAAGGTTGCAAGATCGAATCTCCGAGCATAATCAGTGCTTGGAGTTTGTCAGAATTTGTGGGTTTTTGTTTGTCCACCCGCATCTTGAGGATTGACCACAAATTGTGAAAAACTCAGTTAAATGTATTTGACTAAGGTGTATGTAAACTTCTGACTTCAACTGTATATATATTTTAAAAATCCTGTTTCTTATTTTCCATATTTGCTATTCATATTTGTAGTAATGTAGGCAATTTATGCAAAGGATTTGACCTCACCATTCTCGCCATTACCAAAATGACATTATTGCAAGCAATTATTATATTAGCAAACAATTATTGTGAATCATCCTATATTGTCCCTAACATCTTTTACTCCCTCGCAACAGTTGTGGGATACACACATTCACACACACACACTCTTACACACACATACACACTCAACCCTTTCTCCCCACAACAACCATAGGCTCACATTCTCAACAGTTGCACCATCTCAGAGCCCAACTCAAGAAAGGTCTTGATTTACGAATGCATATACAGTTGCAGCTGTATGAGAATGCCTGCAAGACTGTGCAAAAAAAATACAAATAAATTGGGAAGAAATTGAGAGATTTTATTAACCATTGTCACGTCCTATATGATGGAGGTCAAATGTACACCTTTTCCCTGAAACACCCACAACACGGTCCCCCGTATTGACCATATTCCCAAGCATCTCCATGCAGTCTTTGATTTTGTGCCACCAGGGCCACAATAATATACCCCCTCTCTGAATGTCCGAGTGTGACCCCCTTACCATGGGTTACTGCAGCTAGTGTTGCCAGCACTGCCACTGCCTGGGTGGGGGCACCCCACCGGAATCCCCCCCGGCTAGGTACAAGGTCGTCAAGTGCTCAGCCTCTTTTCATATTTCTGTTCTCCTGCTGCAGTGCCAGGTTGTTCCTCTGGGAGGCAGTTGAGAGTGTTCTGTACCTGTGTTACTGGTGCAACCAGGGACTGTGACTGATGACTCCATACTGTGGATAAATATGAAAATGTACAACAGCCGCAATTAAAAACCACCAACCTGCCCATTGTTTTGATTTTATCGACTATGGAGAACACTACAAATAGGGCCCATTTTTAGAAGAATGTTTAGCAATCTCACCCCTCATCCAGCCTACTGTATTCTCCAGGGTGGAAGGTATGGAGGAGTATGACACGGTCAGTTTTGGTGTTGATTGTGTTACATACATATTGTGTATCTAAATGTGTTGATACTTAAGGAGCCGTTTGGGGCACACAAACACACACAAACATACAAACACACACACACACACACCTGTCCTCAACCAGCCAAACATCTCCCAGTCACAGAATCTGCTATTATGTTATACATGTCCAATTATCCTAATCAGGCTGCATTCCATGTATGCTAAATGTCTGTTGTGCTCCACTATTGCTTTGCTCTTTAGGTGACTGGAGAGCTCTCCACAAAGGATAACATTCTGCTGTAGCGCCCTCGTCTGCCCCTTCGCTGGTTAATCACTCTGACACACACACACAAACAACAATGTGGACAGGTAAAGAGGGAGTTGTTGGCTGGCGGCTGCATGGCAGGGTGTGCGTAGGAGGCAAGGTGGCAGGGTCAGGACTAGCTGGCTGTCTGTCTGGCTGGGAAGCATGTAATTATAGTGTATGTATTGTCTATCTGACTATTATAATCCACTAGTCTAATGGTGTGATACAGTAGGTGCCAACTTCTCCTTCTATAATTGACCTGCTCTAATGCTTATCAGACAGTGTCAACTCATTGTCTCAGCACTCAAGAAAACTGAATACAAGCTATTCAAAATACATGGGAAAGGGGGATACCTAGTCACTTGTACAACTGAATGCATTCAACTGAATTGTGTCTTCCGCATTTAAGCCAACCCTTCTGAATCAGAAAGGTGTGGGGTGCTGCCTTAATCGACATCCACATCTTCGGTGCCCGGGGAACAGTGGATTAACTGCCTTGCTCAGGGGCAGAACGACAGATTTTTACCTTGTTAGCTCAGGGATTCGATCCAGCAACCTTTCGGTTACTGGCCCGACGCTCTAACCACTATGGCAGCTGATTCTTTAAGGATAGTGTGTAGGTGATCAAGGCATATCCCAAAATGTCTATTCCAGTGCAAAAGATAGTGTATGCTGCTCCTGTGCTTTATTCCTACACCCACATTGGCAATGTTTGGACTACAACAGTTTTCCTCTTCTAAAACAAACTCACTATAGGTTTACAAGGACTGGTCGTACTACATCTTTGCGTCTTCATTACTGTGTTCGAAGACCATCTACTGTATAATTAGCATATTATGTAAACTGTAATGGAACTTGGAAACAAAGACAAATCTTTCCTCTGCTTGGTTGAATCACTCTATTCTCAACAGTGGGATGTGTGCTATAGAGGGAACTTTATACAGTTGTGTTTGAAGTTTGACAGCTGTGTAGTTTTTCCTCTGCGAATGTATTGTAGCTCAATTTGATGGAAACAATTCAATACTTGAGAGAGAGAGAGAGAGAGAGAGAGAGAGAGAGAGAGAGAGAGAGAGAGAGAGAGAGAGAGAGAGAGAGAGAGAGAGAGAGAGAGAGAGAGAGAGAGAGAGAGAGAGAGAGAGAGAGAGAGAGAGAGAGAGAGAGAGAGAGAGAGAGAGAGAGAGAGAGAGAGAGAGAGAGAGAGAGAGAGAGAGAGAGAGAGAGAGAGAGAGAGAGAGAGAGAGAGAGAGAGCAGGGATGGAGTGGGAAATAGCAATATAGAGAGAAGGAGAGAGGGGGAGTTTTCTCTCTAGAGGTGGTATACGGAGGGATTGTGTCTGCTCTCATTCCCGTACAGTAGCTGTGTGCTGCTGTCACTTCTTCAGGGCGCTCACACCTGGAGCTGCTAGTGAGAGAGACTCAGGGAAGCGTCTACACTATCCTCATCTCCACCAACAGACAATCACTCAGTAGAGCTACTGTTGACCTACCTCCTCTCTTCCCCTATCTGCTGTCTCACCTCGCTCAACTCTCTCCCAGGGGATTCTATGGATAGAGAGTTGCTGCTGATGATGATTTCACATCAGTTATATGGATACCAAGCTGCGTACAGAACTCATCTCATCTGATAGCCTAACTGTTTCTGTCTCCTTTATGCTGATTGGACTAAATGTGTTTGTAAAGAACGTTATATGGGATTTATAAGCTTTTCACTATCAACTGAGACGCCTTTTCTCAACCTGGATGCTATCTGTGTTCTATCAAGGCTTGCTGTACTGGATAGTGTTTACTGGCTTCTGGAGGATTTGGATTGAAACCCTCTGTGTCTGTCTCTTGAGTCTGTGTTCACCACCCTGTTATAGTCTGTTGTGTTCTCCAAGGAGCACCTACTGAACCACCACAGGGTTCCTGGTTGGTAGCCTGTGGTGCCCCAAATATCTAGCTTTAGAGTGGACTGGACCCTAGGGGGAGGAGCCACTGACAGCTAACAGGATTCCAAAGAAAAGAAAGGACCGCTCCTTCTCTCTCTCTCTCTCTCTCTCTCTCTCTCTCTTTTTCTCTCTCCTTCGATCTCTCTCTCTCTCTCCTCTGAAACAGTGCTGGTTTTTCTAAGTCTCTAGCAGCCTCGCTGTCTCTGACTGTGGGTCTGACCATTGCCTATAACAGAATAGTGTTTCATGTTATTATTCCATGTTTGCCAGAATCTTCATCCCCAAAAAGCACCGGGAGCGCTTCGATGACGTTGTGTCCCAGAGCCTGATGGGCCGGCTCAAAGGGCGGAGCTTCAGCGACCCCAGCCGCAACCGCCTGCGCCGAAGCCGCAGCGAGGACCACCCGGAGCGCCTGCTGGTGTCCACCCGGGCCAGCTCTGTCCCCCGAACGCATGCCGAGGAGGGCGTGATGCCCCCCATCCGTGGCCTCAGGAAGACCACCTCACTCACTGCAGGGCACGCTGGAAACGCTGCAGCCCTTCGCAGGTAAGAGTCTTTAACCTGATTCACACTTCAGATCCGTACCGAACCATATTGCATGGTTCCAGAAACGATGGTGGATGCGTAACCAGGCCAGTGCAGTAACAGCTCGCCTTGGCTTGGTGTTGTCCTATAGTGTGAATTAGGCTCTAATCGGCCAGTCGGCCAATGATAGTACAGAGTTTTAGTTGACCACCCTAGCCTTAGCCAATGAGAGTACAGAGTTTTAGTTGACCGCCTTAGCCAATGATAGTACAGAGTCTTAGTTGACTATGATGATAAGCCTTCGCTGGCTGATGATTGATATGTTGGATCAGGTATTATAGAAGGAATCAGTTAGTCATCTGGAGAAGTGGCCCAGACAGAGTCTCTGTGTTATAATGTTGCAGCCTATGTACTGGTACTGTACGTTGATTCAATGTGTTTGAAGAAATACATCACATAAATTATATTCTATAGGCATGTCATTTCTAGCCATTAATGGAACTGCCCTGCTTCAGATAATTCTCCTCTCCAGTCCTGTCAATTACTTAATTAGCTAACATTTACAGCTAAATGTAGCACTTTTGACAGGGATTACTATACTAGCATGGGCTGTGTGTAGGAGTGTGTTCAAATAGACACATCACTGTCAATTCGAAGCCTTGTTTTGACTGTACCTGCCCTTACAGAAAAAAATAACATTATTTCACGAGTAGATTTGTGTTATCACATGTTGCTTTACATGTTATCACATGTCATCACATGAAAACGTGTTTTTGGAACACTTCACGTGTTCACGTGAAATGTATGTGCTTTTTCCCGTAAGGGTGCATACCTGAAAGTTCAAGGTAGTGTCACTCTTTTAAGAATAGAAAGTGCCTTGATGCTGGCTTCCTGCTCTAACACTGAATATTAATGCTCTAGAGTAGACTATAAATACTTAGAGAGAGAAACAAACAGACTAAATAAATAAATCATCCAAATAAGTCCACGGAAGTGCAAAGAGGAAGTAAGGAATGCCCATCTTTTTCTGTGGGCCTAACTTCTCCAAACAAGTAATGAAGCAACATTATCCCTCGGGGATGGAGTGTCTATGTTTAGGTGAATGCAGGGTGGGCTGTTCACTCTGGCTGTGGCATAAAGTAACTAGTGTACAAGACTCTGAATGTGTACCAAATGGTACCCTATTCCCTATATAGTGGACTACTTTTGATTATAGCCATATGGACCCGGGTCAAAAGTAGTGCAATAAATAGGGAGTATGCTGTCATTTGGGACATAGTCTCTGAAAGTGTTCCTCGTATATGAATCCAATCACTGAAGTGATATATGTATTTCAGTACAGCAGGTAGAGTAGTTGTAACCTCATTATTACTTTCCAACTGCATGTTTTTATTTGTTTACACCTGAAATGGAGAGTGTTTACTGCCAACCCTCCATAGACTCTAATAGGTTTTAAATTAGACAATTCAACGTCGTTTTTAGATGACATACTAATCCCAAGTATTACCCAGAGGAGTTTCTATGGTAACAAGCCATATATTGAGGCAGGGTGGGGGTGCAGGTTGGGGGACACAATGACACATGGCTACAGCTGTCCTTTTTCAATCACTTTCACATGTTCTGTTTCCATGTCATTCCACCAGTCTCTTCCCTAAAGCGTGAGCCACCTTATCAAGGGTTAGGGTTAGTGAACCACTTTACCAAGGGTTAGGGTTAGTGAACCACTTTACCAAGGGTTAGGGTTAGTGAACCACTTTACCAAGGGTTAGGGTTAGTGAACCACTTTACCAAGGGTTAGGGTTAGTGAACCACTTTACCAAGGGTTAGGGTTAGTGAACCACTTTACCAAGGGTTAGGGTTAGTGAACCACTTTACCAAGGGTTAGGCTTAGTGAACCACTTTATCAAGGGTTAGGGTTAGTGAACCACTTTACCAAGGGTTAGGGTTAGTGAACCACTTTACCAAGGGTTAGGGTTAGTGAACCACTTTACCAAGGGTTAGGCTTAGTGAACCACTTTATCAAGGGTTAGGGTTAGTGAACCACTTTACCAAGGGTTAGGGTTAGTGAACCACTTTACCAAGGGTTAGGGTTAGTGAACCACTTTACCAAGGTCATATCCATTCATGTGTGTTGTGTTTCTATCTGTACTGCAGGACGGTGAGAGTCTGCAAAGGGAACCTAAGTTTTGGATTCACCCTCAGGGGCCATGCACCTGTCTGGATCGACTCAGTCATCCCAGGTAGGTTGCTTAGACACATGGATACATACATACACACACAACACATCATGTGGGCAAGTGTCAAATGCACAGACTGGTGCCAATCAAGGCATATTTTTTGTCAACCCGTATGTCATGTTGCTGTGGAGACATTGTGTTGCCACAGGGTTCACACCAGCTATGAGCTGAGGCTTTCTGGAGGTCCATCTGTGAGCACAGACTCTGGAGTCTATATTATGTATCTCTCTCTCTCTCTCTCTCTCACTCTCTCTCCAGGGAGTCCAGCAGATAAGGCGGGGCTCAAACCTGGAGACCGCATCCTGTTCCTCAATGGGCTTGACATGCGGTTAGACAGCATTCTAAATTAGGCTTAATCGTTTTATATAGAAACATATGATTTACTGGTTCATATACGTTTGTTTGTATGTTGTCAAGCCAACCTCCCCTTGTTGTATTTAATTCAGGCTAATGCTCTGTTTTGACCTCATGTAGCTAACTGTATGCTTTGTGTGGATTTGGATTTTGAAACCAGTGTTCATATCTCACACTGTTGTAGAGATGGATTAATACAACTTGTTTGTTTTTTAAATAGATGAATGGAAAAACATTACCTGACAGCTGTGTTGTATTGAATTCATTTGTTAATTACTTAGAGTGTGGATAAACAGCGGAGTAGTTTCCTCTGCAGTGGTAGTTTGTGGTAGGGATCAGAGCCTTAGATACTGTAGTATAGAGACTTCAATATAAGGTTGTGGTTCCGGGCTTTTTAGTTGTTTCCATTAGAATGTGGTGTCCATGCCACTCTATAGGGATGTATAGTACCCTCTTAGAAAAAATTGTTCCAAAAAGGTTCTTTGGCTGTCCCCATAGGAGAACCCCCTTTTTGGTTCTATGTAGAACTCTTTTGGGTTCAATATAGAACCCTCTGTTTAAAGGGTTCTACATGGAACTCAAAAGGGTTCTACCTGGAACCAAAACGGGTTCTTCAAATGGTTCTCCTAAGGAGACAGCCGAAGAACCATTTTAGGTTCTAGATAGCATCTTTTTTTCTAAGAGCGTAGTGGTGATCATGGTCGAGAGTCTGTAGTATATTGACACTATCTCTGTATCTCTATATGTGTCTGAAGGAGTTGTTCCCATGAGAAGGTCGTCTCCATGCTACAGGGCAGCGGTGCCATGCCCACCCTGGTCGTAGAGGAAGGCCCCCCCACCTTCACGCTAGCCGAGCCAGAGCAGCCAGGAGGGCCAGGTAGGGCGTCCCCGGGTGGAGGCGTGCCCCGCTCCCCAGTGATAAACTCCCTGCAGTGGGTGGCTGAGATCCTGCCTCCCTCTATCAGGGTCCAGGGACGCACCTTCGGACAGCAGCTGGAGCACCTGCTCACCATCCAGGAGAGATACACCATCTGCAAGGCCCTGGAGAGCTTCTTCCAGCATAGGTGAGGGGGAGGGAGGGATAGGAAGGGAGGTAGAGGGGGAGTGAGGGAAGGATAGGAAGGGAGGTAGAGGGGGAGGGAGGGAAGGATAGGAAGGGAGGCAGAGGGGGAGGGGGAGGGAGGGAATGATAGGAAGGGAGGTAGAGGGGGAGTGAGGGAAGGATAGGAAGGGAGGTAGAGGGGGAGGGAGGGAAGGATAGGAAGGGAGGCAGAGGGGGAGGGGGAGGGAGGGAATGATAGGAAGGGAGGTAGAGGGGGAGTGAGGGAAGGATAGGAAGGGAGGTAAAGGGGGAGGGTGGGAAGGATAGGAAGGGAGGCAGAGGGTCGAGGGAGGGAAGGATAGGAAGGGAAGTTATGGGGGAGGGAGGGAAGGATAGGAAGGGAGGCAGAGGGTCGAGGGTGGGAAGGATAGGAAGGGAGGTAAAGGGGGAGGGTGGGAAGGATAGGAAGGGAGGCAGAGGGTCGAGGGAGGGAAGGATAGGAAGGGAAGTTATGGGGGAGGGAGGGAAGGATAGGAAGGGTGGCAGAGGGTCGAGGGAGGGAAGGATAGGAAGGGAAGTTATGGGGGAGGGAGGGAAGGATAGGAAGGGTGGCAGAGGGTCGAGGGAGGGAAGGATAGGAAGGGAGGCAGAGGGTCGAGGGAGGGAAGGATAGGAAGGGAAGTTATGGGGGAGGGAGGGAAGGATAGGAAGGGAGGCAGAGGGTCGAGGGTGGGAAGGATAGGAAGGGAGGCAGAGGGTCGAGGGTGGGAAGTGAGGTAGAGGGGGAGGGAGAGTGTGAGAAAGTGAGAGAAATCAGAGAAAGAAACTAAATATGTTGAGAGATTGAGTGTGAAAGAAGAGATAACCTACTGGTTTGAGAGAACATGGTACAGAAACCTCAGCCCTACAATTACACTGTCTAGAGTAAGTTACCATAATTTTTTCTTTATGCAAAGTTCTGTAAGACCACTGTATTAGCGTGACCAATGATTCGACAGCCAGAGTACCCTAACCCCGCCCCCTCCTCCGTGGCGACAGGAATGTTGACACTCTGATTGTGGACGTGTTCCCGGTGTTGGACACGCCAGCCAAGCAGGTGATCTGGCGGTTTGTCTACCAGCTTCTGACCTACGAAGAGCAGGAGCACTGCCAGAGCAAGATATCACGTTTCCTCGGTTACAAGGCTGCAGGTGGGTTGTGGGAAGTGTGGTTGTGTGTGTGCTTATGTGAGTAAATGTGATATCTACGTGTACATTTGTGATTTTGGTGGGTGTATGTGTAGATGTGAAAGACAACGTAAATTTGTGATTGTGCCAGTGTGTGTGTGTGTACACTGACATACACACACTGTGTGTATTCTAGCGCCAGCCCCCCCACCTGAGCCAGAGCCCGCCCCTGAGCCGCATCGCCGTAGCAGCTCCATGAGAGTGACAGGAACCGCCTACAGGGCCAGCATGCGTGGGCGGAGCTCTGACGACCTCATCATCGGCACTCACCTGGGGATGGGTACTTGCGTTTGTCTTTGTCCTTCATCATCATCTTCATCACCAGTAGAAGTAGCACCATTATTACTATCAGTGGCAATATCATCGTCATCATCATTATTATCACCATCGTCATCAGTATTGTCAGAAGTAGCATTCAAATAAATATTTCTGACACTAGGTGGAGCTTTTGCTTAAACCTACCCAGTCAAGTGAATGGGTATAGAGAAAGACATATTTTTTGGAATGCCTGAAACCTAATCCAATATGTTTCCTGTAGGGATCCGTACTGATCCAGTGGAGATGGGGATGAGGCTGGCTCCAGGAGAGAGGCAGTCAGGAGACGGGACGTCCCTCCCAGAGACCCCCAACAACCTCACCAACGTGGGTACCCAAGTGAGACTGAGAGAAGTGGTCCTGTGTGGCTCAGTTGGTAGAGCATGGCGCTTGCAACGCCAAGCGCCGTGGGTTCGATTCCCGCTGGGGCCACCCATATGTAAAAGTAGTGGCCCCAGCCGACTTACTGTAAGTCGCTTTGGACAAAAGCGTCTGCTAAATGGGATATATTAGAATAAGGATGACTAAAACAGTGGTCACTAATCCAGGTCAGCAGCTTTTTCCTCTAGTCCAGCACTAAAAAACACACAGGCTTCAATTGCTCAAGGACCCAGTGAGTGGCTCATTAATTCAAGCAGGTGTGTCACTGTTAGGTTGAAACCAAAGCCTGTACACTCATTGGCTCTTGGGAACTAGGACTAGTGACCACTGATCTAGGTTGTTTCCTCCTTAGGGGCTTATCTTCTGGCTTTTATCTCTTCTATCTGAGTCGATATGAAAGGGCATTTCTTCTCTCTGTCTAGCTGTCTGCGGTGTATGCTGAGCTGGAGAACGTGTACTCAGGGAAGAGGTCCAAGTCTCTGAAGGCTCGAGCTCCTCCTCCGGCGGACAGTCTGGTAGAGCTGGAGGTCCTCGAACACGCAAGCTCTCCGTCCATGCACGCTAACACAGGTAGCTACTCCAACTGGTAACACTTTACTTGAAGTGTTGTTAATTATGACGCATCCAGGAAAATTTGGTTAAAATTACATCATTAGGGCCTCCCGAGTGGCGCAGTGGTCTAAGGCACAGCATCGCAGTGCTAGCTGTGCAACTAGAGATTCTGGGTTCGAGTCCAGGCTCTGTCGCAGCCGACCGGGAGACCCATGGGGCGCCGCACAATTGGCCCAGCGTCGTCCGGGTTAGGGGAAGTCCTTGTCACCATCGCGCACTAGCGACTTCTGTGGCGGGCCGGCGCAGTGCACGCTGACACAGTCGCCAGTTGTACCTCTGACACATTGGTGCGGCTTGCTTCCGGGTTAAGCGGGCATTGTGTCAAGAAGCAGTGCAGCTTGGTTGGGCTGTGTTTTGGAGGACGCGTGGCTCTCGACCTTCGCCCCTTGGATACCACGAAATTGGGGAGAAAAAGGGGTAAAAAAAGTATTACATCATTACAAACAGGTTGAAATCTGGTTAAAATAACGTCAATACAAACAGGTTGAAATCTGGTTACAATAACGTCATTACAAACAAGTTGAAATCTGGTTAAAATAACATCATTACAAACAGGTTGAAATCTGAATTGCAGCTTGCCTGACACATGTAATCTTCTAGTTTGAGTTGAGTCCACCTATCTCTCTGTTAGTCAGTGGAGTGTGAATATGTTCACAAGCACAGGTAGCTACTGGGTATGAAAACATACAACCAAATAGTTAGAACAGCAGAAATGAATAGACCTTGTATTGTGCATTAGCGTGATCTACAACCCTTGGTCAATAGAATAGTTGATCAATGTAATGGTAGATGTTCTTCTCTACAGGAGCAGTGATGTCATTGTTCCTCTCCACAGGTAGCCATAAGGGCCCCCCACCACCTCCCTCCGCCTGGCAGGAGCCCCTCCCTAGCCCCCCTGCCCCGGTCCAGTTCTACCCCCCAGGTCTCACCTCCCAGACCAGTGCCGAGTCCAACCCCTACATCAGCCTGGACAGCCCCCCTCCCTCGCCCCCCGACTACCCCGCCAGCCCACCCTCCCACGCCCGTCTCAATAAGAGGCGCTACACGTTCTCTCATCCGCCACGCTCCTCTGATACAGACCGGTTCCTGGACGCACTGAGCGAACAGCTGGGTCAGAGAGTCGCCATTGTAGACGACTTCCTGTCACCCGAAAACGACTATGAGGAGGTAGGGTCATATAGATGCACATCTGTATAGAGCATTATATGGTTGATTATGATATGTTTGACAAAGACAGTAAGCTGCTTGTCTTGCATGACTTTAGTGATTATTAATATATGTATATATATATATATATATATACAGTTGAAATCAGAAGTTTACATACACTTATGTTGGAGTCATTAAAACTCGTTTTTCAACCACTCCACAAATTTCTTGTTAATAAACTATAGTTTTGGCAAGTCGGCTAGGACATGTACTTTGTAGATGACACAAGTAATTTTTCCAACAATTTTTTACAGACAGATTATTTCACTTATAATTCACTGTATCACAATTCCAGTGAGTCAGAAGTGTACATACACCAAGTTGACTGTGCCTTTAAACAGCTGGGAAAATTCCAGAAAATTATGTCATGGCTTTAGAAGCTTCTGATAGGCTAATTGACATAATTTGAGTCAATTGGAGGTGTACATGTGGATGTATTTCAAGGCCTACCTTCAAACTCATTGCCTATTTGCTTGACATCATAGGAAAATCAAAAGAAATCAGCCAAGACCTCAGAAAAAAAATTGTAAACCTCCGGAAGTCTGGTTCATCCTTGGGAGCAATTTCCAAATGCCTGAAGGTACCATGTTCATCTGTACAAACAATAGTACGCAAGTATAAACACCATGGGACCACGCAGCCCTCATACCGCTCAGGAAGGAGACGCGTTCTGTATCCTAGAGATGAACGTACTTTGGTGCAAAAAGTGCAAATCAATCCCAGAACAACAGCAAAGGACCTTGTGAAGATGCTGGAGGAAACAGGTACAAAGTATCTATATCCACAATAAAACGAGTACTATATCGACATAACGTGAAAGACCGCTCAGCAAGGAAGAAGCCACTGCTCCAAAACAGCCATATAAAAGCCAGACTACGGTTTGCAACTGCACATGAGGACAAAGATCGTACTTTTTGGATAAACGTCGTCTGGTCTGATGAAACAAAAATAGAACTGTTTGGCCATAATGACCATCGTTATGTTTGGAGGAAGAGGGGGGGAGGATTGCAAGCCGAAGAACACCATCCCAACCGTGAAGCACGGGGGTGGCGGCATCATGTTGTGAGGGTGCTTTTCTGCAGGAGGGACTGGTGCACTTCACAAAATAGATGGCATCGAGTGGATGGAAAATGTTGTGGATACATTGAAGCAACATCTCAAGACATCAGTCAGGAAATTAAAGCTTGGTCGCAAATTGGTCTTCCAAATGGACAATGACCCAAAGCATACTTCCAAAGTTGTTGCAAAATGGCTTAAGGACAACAAAGTCAAGGTATTGGAGTGGCCATCACAAAGCCCTGACCTCAATTCCATAGAAGATTTGTGGGCAGAACTGATAAAGCATGTGTGAGCAAGGAGGCCTACAAACCTGACTCAGTTACACCAGCTCTGTCAGGAGAAATTGGCCAAAATTCACCCAACTTATTGTGAGAAGCTTGTGGAAGGCTACCCGAAATGTTTGACCCAAGTTAAACAATTTAAAGGCAATGCTACCAAATAATAATTGAGTGTATGTAAACTTCTGACCCACTGGGAATGTGATGAAATAAATAATTCTCTCTACTATTATTCTAACATTTCACATTCTTAAAATAATATGGTGATCCTAACTGACCTAAGACAGGGAATTTTTACTAGGATTAAATGTCAGGAATTGTGAAAAACTGAGTTTAAATGTATTTTGCTAAACTGTACTTAAACTTCTGACTTCAACTGTATATATACGTGTGTGTATATATATTAAAAAGAAAAAACATGTTTTAAGTGAGGAGTAGGCATTGGTCTGAAGCTGAAAAAGAAAGGAAATTCACAAGCACAACAATTCTCTACCAAGGTTTTTCAGCACACAGCTTCAACCTACTACAGTAGATATGTTGGTCTATTGTACTTTAAAGAATGTGTATGCAGGTTTCTTAGGATTCAAACCTTTTCAAACGTTCAAATTCATACTCTTAGAGGAGGTGTTCCCACAATAATGTGATTTGGGGCGGCAGGTAGCCTAGTGGTTAGAGCATTGGACTAGTAACCGAAAGGTTGCAAGATCGAATCTCCGAGCATAATCAGTGCTTGGAGTTTGTCAGAATTTGTGGGTTTTTGTTTGTCCACCCGCATCTTGAGGATTGACCACAAGTTCTGAATGGGATTAAGGTCTGGGGAGTTTCCTGGTCATGGACCCAAAAGATCGATGTTTTGTTCCCCAAGCCACTTAGTTATCACTTTTGGTTTATGGGAAGGTGCTCCATCATGCTGGAAAAAGCATTGTTTGTCACCAAACTCTTCCTGGATGGTTGGGAGAAATTGCTACCGGAGGATGTGTTGGTACCATTCTTTATTCATGGCTGTGTTCTTAGGCAAAATTGAGAGTGAGCCCACTCCCTTGGCTGTGAAGCAACCCCACACATGAATGGTCTCAGGATGCTTTACTGTTGGCATGACACAGGACTGATGGTAGCGCTCACCTTGTCTTCTCCGGACAAGCTTTTTTCCGGATGCCCCAAACAATCGGAAAGGGGATTCATCAGAGAAAATGACTTTACCACAGTCCTCAGCAGTCCAATCCCTGTACCTTTTGCAGAATATCAGTCTGTCCCTGATGTTTTTCCTGGAGAGAAGTGGCTTCTTTGCTGCCCTTCTTGACACCAGGCCATCCTCCAAAAGTCTTCGCCTCACTGTGCGTGCAGATACACTCACACCTGCCTGCTGCCATTCCTGAGCAAGCTCTGTACTGGTGGTGCCCTGATCCCGCAGCTGAATCAACTTTAGAAGACGGTCCTAGCGCTTGCTGGACTTTCTTGGGCGCCCTGAAGCCTTCTTCACAACAATTGAACCACACTCCTTGAAGTTCTTGATGATCCGATAAATGGTTGATTTAGGTGCAATCTTACTGGCAGCAATATTCTTGCCTGTGAAGCCCTTTTTGTGCAAAGCAATGATGACGGCACATGTTTCCTTGCAGGTAACCATGGTTGACAGAGGAAGAACAATGATTCCAAGCACCACCCTCCTTTTGAAGCTTCCAGTCTGTTATTTGAACTCAATCAGCATGACAGAGTGATCTCCAGTCTTGTCCTCGTCAACACTCACACTTGTGTTAACGAGAGAATCACTGACATGATGTCAGCTGGTCATTTTGTGGCAGGGCTGAAATGCAGTGGAAATGTTTTGGGGGGATTCAGTTAATTTGCATTGCAAAGAGGGACTTCTCAATTAATTGCAATTCATCTGATCACTCTTCATAACATTCTGGAGTATATGCAAATTGCCATCATACAAACTGAGGCAGCAGACTTTGTGAAAATGTATATTTGTGTCACTCTCAAAACTTTTGGCCACGACTGTATATGTATATATACTGAGTATACAAAACATTAAGAACACATGCTCTTTCAATTTCATAGACTGACCAGGTGAATCCAGGTGAAAGCTATCATCCCTAATGGGGCTGTTCCTAATATTTGGTATACTCAGTGTGTGTATATACAGTACCAGTCAAAAGTATGGACATGTCTTCTCATTCAAGGGTTTTTCTTTATTTTTTACTATTTTCTACATTATAGAATAGTGAAGACATCACAACTATGAAATAACACATATGGAATCATGTAGTAACAAAACAAGTGTTAAACAAATCAAAATATATTTTAAATTTGAGATTCTTCAAAGTAGTCACCCTTTGCCTTGATGACAGCTTTGCACACTCTTGGCATTCTCTCAACCAGATACACCTGGAATGCTTTTCCAACAGTCTTGAAGGAGTTCCCACACACTATCGGTCCAACATTTTTGAACACCTACTCATTCAAGGGTTTTTCTTTATTTTTACTATTTTCTACATTGTAGAATAATATTGAATACAACAAAACGATGAAATAACACATATGGAATCATGTAGTAACCAAAAAAACACAACAGACTTGAAGGAGTTACCACATATGCTGAGCACTTGTTGGCTACTTTTCCTTCACTCTGCGGTCCGACTCATCCCAAACCATCTCAATTTGATTGAGGTTGGGTGATTGTGGAGTCCAGGTCATCTGATGCAGCACTCCATCACTCTCCTTCTTGGTAAAATAGCCCTTACTCAGCCTGGAGGTGTGTTGGCTCATTGTTCTGTTGAAAAACAAATGATAGTCCCAGTAAGCCCAAACCAGATCGGATGGTGTATCGCTGCAGAATGCTGTGGTAGGCATGCTGGTTAAGTGTGCCTTAAAGTTCTTGACATTTTCCGTATTGACTGACCATGTCTGAAAGTAATGATGGACTGTCGTTTCTCTTTGCTTATTTGAGCTGTTCTTGCCAGAATGTGGACTTGGTATTTTACCAAATAGGGATATCTTCTGTATACCCCCCCCCCCCTTCCCCCCACCTTGTCATAACACAACTGATTGATTCAAACACATTATGAAGGAAAGAAATTCCACAAATGTACTTTTAAGAAGGTCATCTGATGCAGCACTCCATCACTCTCCTTCTTGGTCAAATAGCCCTTACACAGCCTGGACGTGTGTTGGGTCACTATGAAATGATAGTCCGAGTAAGCGCAAACCAGATGGGATGGCTTATCGCTGCAGAATACTGTGGTAGCCATGCTGGTCAAGTGTTCCTTGAATTCTAAATAAATCACTGACAGTCACCAGCAAAGCACCATCACACCTCCTCCTCCATGCTTCATGGTGGGAACCACACGTGCGGAGATCATCCATTCACCTACTCTGCGTCTCACAAAGACACGGCAGTTAGAACCAAAAATCTCAAATTTGGACTCATCAGACCAAAGGACAGATTTCCACCGGTCCAATGTCCATCGCTCGTGTTTCAAAGTTCTTGCAATTTTCTGAATTGACTGACACTAGACCCTGGACAACAAATTATGTGAGACAAAACACTTATTTTTTAATCATTTGAATTGCAAGTTACATTTTCGAAAGACACCTTTTGAGTGTGGAAATGTTGTATAATTTTCTATAATCACCTTCTGGTTTAAAAACCATGGAAATTGTTTTTTCTAAGCAACCTGCATAAACATTGTTTGAAGTACAATAAACCAATATACTGTAGATACTGTGGTAGGTCAAAGTTATATGCTGGAAAACCTTGGTGGAGTAGGCATTGTGGTACTCATGTGCATTTCTTTTTCGGCTTCAGGCCAATGCCTACTTCTCACTTAAAACATCATTTTTTTTTGTTTTTAATTTATATAATTTGTGTTTTTCTATTAAGAAATTCTACCGTAAAGCACATAAGACTATAAATTACACTGGATCAATGGCCCAAGTCTTAATGAATCTATGTGATTGGTGGTAATGCCAGGATGTTGTCCAGATGAGCTTCCCAGATGATGATGAGGATGACGAGGAGGTGGAGGTGGATGATGAAGATGGAGATGGGGGTTTCATAATACCCCCTGAGCTGAGTAGCCCCAGCGAGTGCCAGGGCAGCAGCGGAGAGGACGCCTCCTCCCTCACCTACTCCTCCTCCTCAGAACACATACCTCCTCCCCCCATGACTCCCCCTCCACCTCCGCCCATCCAATTCAACGATCCTCCTCTACCACCAAGCTATACCGCCACCCCTGAACAGTCTCCCAGAATACAACTGCCTTTCCGCCGCCACCATGGGCCACCTCCGCCCCCTCCTCCTCGCTCCAACCCACCGCCCAAACGCCAGTCCATTCACAAGGTGCTTCCCACCCGGGAGGACCTGCTAGCCCACGCTGCAATGCAGGAACAAAATGTGTACCAGGAGCAACAAGCTTACCAGGAACAACAAGCTTACCAGGACCAACAAGCGTTTCAGGACCAACAAGCTTACCAGGACCAACAAGTGCAACAAGCGTACCAGGAGCGACAAGTGTACCAGGAGCAACGAGCATTCCAGAAGCAACAAGCGTTTCAGGAACAAAAAGCTTACCAGGAGCAACAAGCACAACAAGCGCACCAAGAGCGACAAGCGTACCAGGAACAACAAGCATTCCAGGAGCAACAAGCTTACCAGGAGCAACAAGCTCACCAGGAGCAACAAGCACATCAAGAACAACAAGCATTACAGAAGCATCAATCATACCAGGAGCAACAAGCATACCAGGAGCAACAAGCGTACCAGGAGCAAAATATTTACCAGGGGCACCAGTCACTGCCTGCCCAGTCCTCACACAAAGCACACCCCATGCAGCAGCTTCACCAGTCCCTGCCCCCCCTCCCCTCTCCAGAGGCAGCCCACACCCATCCAGACCTCCCAAACCACCCAGACCCCTCACTCTACCAGATGCACCAAGCTCAACAACAGACTCGTCGTCAGAGCCGTCGTCAGACTCACTCAGCCACATCACCTCACAATCCCCCAGCCCGTTCCCCTGTCCATCCAGATCAACAGAGTCAGTACTCGGAGGCAATCTATCAGAGTATTCATACACAGTCAC
Source organism: Salmo trutta (assembly GCF_901001165.1). Lineage (NCBI taxonomy): Eukaryota > Metazoa > Chordata > Actinopteri > Salmoniformes > Salmonidae > Salmo > Salmo trutta. The sequence goes on along the minus strand of NC_042957.1, from coordinate 65,941,677 downwards.
ATCACTCATCCATGGAGCGCCTTCAGCAAGCTCATCAGGTCCAGCAGCACCACTCCTCCATGGAGCTCCTTCACCACGCTCAGCAGGCCCAGCAGCACCACTCCTCCATGGAGCTCCTTCACCAAGCTCAGCAGGTCCAGCAGCACCACTCCTCCATGGAGCTCCTTCACCAAGCTCATCAGGTCCAGCAGCACCACTCCTCCATGGAATTCCTTCACCAAGCTCAACAAGTCCAGCAGCACCACTCCTCCATGGAGCTCCTTCACCAAGCTCAACGGGTCCAGCAGCACCACTCCTCCATGGAACTTCTTCACCAACCTCACCACTCATCCACAGAGCTCCTTCACCAAGCTCATCAGATCCAGCAGCACCTCTCATCCACGGAGCTCCTTCACCAAGCTCATCAGATCCACCAAGATCAGCCTGCTTCACTACCCGTACATCTGGATCAGGAGATCCACCAGTCTCTTCAGAGCCATCAGACTCACCCATCTTCCCAGGCCAGCCACCAGGGTCAACAGACTCGTCAATCTCTCAAGTCTCATCGCACTCACCAGCCATCCCCCCAGCGTCCCCACTCCATCCAGCAGACTTACCACCACACTCCCCAGATCCAGCACATCCACCACCAGGTCCCTCCCCAGCCCACTCAGCCAGAGCTTCACCAGATCCACCTAATCCACCAGCCCACCCAGCAGCACCACCACCCCCAGCCCACCCTGTCCACCTTCCAGCCCCTTCCACCCCACCAGCCCACCCTGTCCACCTTCCAGCCTCTGCCCCAACACCAACCCCACCAAACCCACCAGGTCCACCCCTCCAACCAGGGTCGTCCTCAGTCCCAGCCTTCTCAGCGGCTATTCAGTCAATCCCAGTCTCACCACCACTCCCACTCCCACCACCAGCCCCAACCTCAGCCCAAGCAGCATTCCCAGTCCCAGAATAACTTGGACCAGTTGGGGAAACAGGAGCCCCCTCCTCCTCCTCCCCTGCCCCCTCCTGGAACCCCTCCTCCACTGCCTCGCCCAGGCCTTCCGAGGATGGACTCCAATCATATGAGTGTAAAGAGGCTGCGCTGGGAACAGGTGGAGAACTCTGAGGGCACCATCTGGGGACAGGTGAGTTAGTCACGTATTGGATAGATGTGTTAGTCAGCATTGAGACAGGTGAGTTAGTCAGGATTGGGACAGTCGAGTTAGTCAGGGTTTGGACAGGTGAGTTAGTCAGGGTGGGAAAGGTGAACTTTGTTAGGTGAGGTTGGATGGGGACAGGTATGTCAGCAGCCACAGTTTGGACGGTCGAGTTAGTCAGGGTTTGGACAGGTGAGTTAGTCAGGGTGGGAAAGGTGAACTTTGTTAGGTGAGGTTGGATGGGGACAGGTATGTCAGCCACAGTTTGGATGGGAGTTAGTCAGGGTTTGGACAGGTGAGTTAGTCAGGGTGGGAAAGGTGAACTTTGTTAGGTGAGGTTGGATGGGGACAGGTATGTCAGCCACAGTTTGGATGGGAGTTAGTCAGGGTTTGGACAGGTGAGTTAGTCAGGGTGGGAAAGGTGAACTTTGTTAGGTGAGGTTAGATGGGGACAGGTATGTCAGCCACAGTTTGGACGCGAGTTAGTCAGGGTTTGGACAGGTGAGTTGGTCAGGGTTTGCGACAGCTGAGTTAGTCAAGGTTGGGACAGGTAGGTTAGTCAGAATTGGGTCAGGTTATTTGATTTACAACAGTTCCATAAAAATAAAAAAAATCAGCTGTCAATTTCTGAAATGACAAGCATTAGCTTGAACTTAATGAGTAGATGGTGCATAATGTACATAAGCCTGTTTTTAATCTGGGTGTTGCAGTTGGGGGAGGATTCGGATTATGACAAACTGAATGACATGGTGAAGTATCTGGATCTGGAACTGCACTTTGGGACACAAAAGAACCCCAGTGAGTATAATGTGCCCACGTGTGTATGTGAACGTGGGTGTTCGTGTGCATGCGTGCATAATGCATATGTTAGTGTGCATACAGTATGTTTGCACATACTGTACGTGTGGAAGTTTCTTCCAAAAAAACATTTACATACCACCACCAGTCAGTTCTTGCCTAGTGTGTCCAATATGAATACTTCTTCATCTTGAGCAATGTGTGTGAAGCCCACCATGGTTTTGATTTGCTTTTGATCAGTGGTCCCTCTGACGAATGACACCAGCGTTACCGCCATAGGCACTTCACTGACCCATTTAAGTCCAATACTTGAAATGATGTATTTAGAAATACATTGAAAATCCTGATATGGACATTTTCTGCTCCTTAGCAGTCTCTTTCTCCCTTGATCTTTGTCTTCACACTCTTCCTTCCTTTCTGCCTCTCCCTCTCTGTGTCAATCACATTGTCTTTCTGCCTCTTCTCATGTTTCTCTGTTTCCCTCATGTTTCCCACGTGATGTTCTGTGTCAGTTTCTCTTCCAGACCCAGGCCCTCAGTCGGAGACCTTCAAGAAGAGAGACGTAGTTGAGATTCTGTCCCATAAGAAGGCCTACAACGCATGTAAGTATGAGAGTGGAGAACACAAGGAGGGCGCTACATTGTTCCAGGCTGTGTTACACTGCACTTAAGATCTTATGTTATTGTTCTAATCTAGTCTTTGTTGACTGAAACCACGAGACTATGTCACACTGTTACTGTGGCCTCGGATCTTTGACCCTTTGATCTCTTGACCCCTGACCTCCAGCCATCCTGATTGCCCACCTGAAGCTGTCCCCGGGCGAACTGCGCCAGGTGCTGATGACCATGGCCACAGAGCGGCTGGAGCCGACCCACATCAAGCAGCTGCTGCTGTACGCCCCCGACGCAGAGGAGGTCAAGCAGTATGAACAGTACAGCGAGGACCCAGCCAAACTCAGCGAGCCTGACCAGTTTGTATTACAGGTACTGGGCCTAGACTGCAGGGGGAGGCTCAGCAATTTAAAATAAAATAAAATTCACCTTTATTTAACCAGATAGGCCAGTTGACAACACGTTCTCATTTAAGACTGCGCCCTGGCCAAGATAAAGCAAAGCAGTGCGACACAAACAACAACACAGAGTTACACATGGAATAAACAAACGTACAGTCAAATTTTGGGGGATCTTTATGGATGTATTTGTGTCGTTTTGTTGTGGTATACTGTGGGTGAAAGTAGTAGTAGTAGTAGTACTCAGTGGTGTAAAGTACTTACAACCTCTTGCATCTAGACGTTCCGCTAGCGGAACGCCTTGCCAAATATCCAATGGAAGAACGTGGCGTGAAAAACAAATACCTCAAAAATGCAATAATTTAAATTTTTCAACCATACGACTATTTTACACCATTTGAAAGATAAGACTCTCAACCACATTGTCCGATTTCAAAAAGGCTTTACAGCGAAAGCAAAACATTAGATTATGTTAGGAGAGAACACAGCCAAAAATAATCACACAGCCATTTTCAAAGCAAGCATATATGTCACAAAAACCCAAAACACAGCTAAATGCAGCACTAACCTTTGATGAGCTTCAACAGAAGACACTCCTAGGACATTATGTTATACAATACATGCATGTTTTGTTCAATCAAGTTCATATTTATATCAAAAACCAGATTTTTACATTAGCATGTGATGTTCAGAACTAGCATTCCCACCCAAAACTTCCAGTGAATTTATTAAATGACTCATCATAAACGTTGACAAAATACATAACAATTATTTTAAGATTATAGATACAGACCTCCTTTATGCAATCGCTGTCAGATTTTAAAATAGCTTTTCGGCGAAAGCACATTTTGCAATATTCTGACTACATAGCTCAGCCATAACAGGCTAGCTATTCAGACACCCGCCAACTTCGGTGCTCACTAAACTCAGAATTACTATTAGAAAAATTGTATTACCTTTGCTGTTCTTCGTCAGAATGCACTCCCAGGACTGCTACTTCCACAACAAATGTTGTTTTTGTTCCAAATAATCCATAGTTATATCCAAATATCGCCGTTTTGTTCGTGCGTTCAGGTCACTATCCAAAGGGTAGCGAGCGCATTTCCAGACAAAAGATTTCAAAATGTTCCATTACCGTACTTAGAAGCATGTCAAACGCTGTTTAAAATAAATGTTTATGCTATTTTTCTCGTAAGATAGCGATAATGTTCCAACCGGACAATGCTGTATTCATTCAAAAAGGGAGAGAAAAAATGGCGAGGTCTCGTGAACGCGCATCTTCAATCTCTCTGTCACCAGGCAGTCCCAGGACAAACTGTGCTGCTGTTATCTGCCCAGAGACAGGAGACGCGTCAATCCGGTTTCTGAAGGCTTTTGAGAGCCAATGGAAGCCTTAGAAAGTGTCACGTAACAGCTCAGATACTGTAGTTTCGATAGACAAGCAACAGAAGGACTACAAATTCGCAGAAAGGCCACTTCCTGCTTGGAATCTTCTCGGGTTTTTGCCTGACATATGAGTTCTGTTATACTCACAGACACCATTCAAAGAGTTTTAGAAACTTTAGAGTGTTTTCTATCCAAATTTACTAATAATATGCATATTCTCGTTTCTGGGCAAGAGTAGTAACCAGTTTAAATCGGGTACGTTTTTTAACCGGCCATGAAAATACTGCCCCCTATCCCAGACAGGTTAAGTAAAAATACTTGAAAGTACTACATAAGTCTTTTTTTGTATATTTGTACTTTACTTTACCATTTCTATTTTTGACAACTTTTACTTCACTACTTCCCAAAGAAAATGATGTACATTTTAGTCCATACATTTTCCCTGACACCCAAAAGTACTTGTTACATTTTGAATGCTTAACAGAACAGGAAAATAGTCTAATTCACACACAACATCCCTGGTCATCCCTACTGCCTCTAATCTGGTCGGGTTTGCTTTACATAAGGAATTTGAAGTGTATTTATACTTTTACTTTGAATTTTGATACTTAAGTATATTTTAGCAATGACATTTAATTTTGATACTGTTAGGTTCTAATTCTCAGAGTAAAAACACAACGGACACTATGAAAGCGCAAACTATGTTTATTCTTCCCAGAGGATCAATACAGTTGCATTAGACAAAGACATTGTTCACACAAGCACTGATATTTAACCGTTTCTCCTAGGCTGAATCTCTCCTACACATCTGAACGAACATTGTATTTTTACTGCTAGGCAGGAAACTAAGTGATACGGCCACACATGACTTGACCTGACCTCGACCCCCTTCATCACTAATCCATGGCTTTCCCTGCACTCAGCACATTCCAAGCTTAATTGCACACACTATATACCTTCCTCCTACAGATAACCATTAACTTCTGGTGTAGACCCTCTAAACCTAAGCACTCAATATTTCAATAAGATACCTGATAATTAACCCTATCCAAAGTTTAGGAGTTAGTACCCAGAATCCATCAATACTCAAGTGTCAAAATTCAAAGTTAAAGTATAAATACATTTCAAATTCCTTTTCCTTTTTTACGGATATCCAGGGGCACTTCCAACACTCATCATTTACAAACTAAGCATTTGTATATTTTGGCAATGACATTTACTTTTGATACTTCAGTATATTTAAAACCAAATACTTTTAGAGTTTTACTCAAGTATTATTTTACTGGGTGATTTTCTATTAAGGTATCTTTACTTTTACTCAAGTATGAAAATTGGGTACTTTTTCCACCACTGGTAGTACTAGTAGTGGTAGTGGTAATAGTAGTAGTAGTAGTAGTATAATTTGTAGTTGTTGTTGTGGTAGTAGTATAATTAGTAGTTGTTGTTGTAGTAGTAGAAATAGTAGTAGTAGTAGGAATAGTAGTAGGAATAGAAGTAGTAGTAATAGAAGTAGTAGTATAAATAGAAGTACTAGTAGTAATATAAGTAGTAGTGGCAGCAGAAGCATTAGTAGTAGTAGTAATAGAAGTAGTAGAAGTAGGGTTTGTTGGTTGCTCACAGTCATAGAATGAGAGTTTGGTTATGTGTACAGAGGGAAAAAAGTATTCGATCCCCTGCTGATTTTGTATGTTTGCCCACTGACAAAGAAATGATCAGTATAATTTTAATGGTAGGTTTATTTGAACAGTGAGAGACAGAATAACAACAAAAAAATCCAGAAAAACGCATGTCAAAAATTGTATAAATTGATTTGCATTTTAATGAGGGAAATAAGTATTTGACCCCCTCTCAATCAGAAAGATTTCTGGCTCCCAGGTGTCTTTTATACAAGTAACGAGCTGAGATTAGGAGCACACTCTTAAAGGGAGTGCTCCTAATCTCAGTTTGTTACCTGTATAAAAGACACCTGTCCACAGAAGCAATCAATCAATCAGATTCCAAACTCTCCACCATGGCCAAGACCAAAGAGGTCTCCAAGGATGTCAGGGACAAGATTGTAGACCTACACAAGGCTGGAATGGGCTACAAGACCATCGCCAAGCAGCTTGGTGAGAAGGTGACAACAGTTGGTGCGATTATTCGCAAATGGAAGAAACACAAAAGAACTGTCAATCTCCCTCGGCCTGGGGCTCCATGCAAGATCTCACCTCGTGGAGTTGCAATGATCATGACAACGGTGAGGAATCAGCCCAGAACTACACTGGAGGATCTTGTCAATGATCTCAAGGCAGCTGGAACCATAGTCACCAAGAAAACAATTGGTAACACACTACGCCGTGAAGGACTGAAATCCTGCAGCGCCCGCAAGGTCCCCCTGCTCAAGAAAGCACATATACATGCCTGTCTGAAGTTTGCCAATGAACATCTGAATGATTCAGAGGACAACTGGGTGAAAGTATTGTGGTCAGATGAGACCAAAATGAAGGTCTTTGGCATCAACTCAACTCGCCGTGTTTGGAGGAGGAGGAATGCTGCCTATGACCCCAAGAACACCATCCCCACTGTCAAACATGGAGGTGGAAACATTATGCTTTGGGGGTGTTTTTCTGCTAAGGGGACAGGACAACTTCACCGCATCAAAGGGATGATGGACGGGGCCATGTACCGTCAAATCTTGGGTGAGAACCTCCTTCCCTCAGCCAGGGCATTGAAAATGGGTCGTGGATGGGTATTCCAGCATGACAATGACCTAAAACACACGGCCAAGGCAACAAAGGAGTGACTCAAGAAGAAGCACATTAAGGTCCTGGAGTGGCCTAGCCAGTCTCCAGACCTTAATCCCATAGAAAATCTGTGGAGGGAGCTGAAGGTTTGAGTTGCTAAACGTCAGCCTCGAAACCTTAATGACTTGGAGAAGATCTGCAAAGAGGAGTGGGACAAAATCCCTCCTGAGATGTGTGCAAACCTGGTTGCCAACTACAAGAAATGTCTGACCTCTGTGATTGCCAACAAGGGTTTTGCCACCAAGTACTAAGTCATGTTTTGCAGAGGGGTCAAATACCTATTTCCCTCATTAAAATGTAAATCAATTTAGAACCTTTTTGACATGCGTTTTTCTGGATTTTTTTGTTGTTATTCTGTCTCTCACTGTTCAAATAAACCTACCATTAGAATTATAGACTGATCATTTCTTTGTCAGTGGGCAAATGTACAAAATCAGCAGGGGATCAAATACTTTTTTCCCTCACTGTAGGTGTTGTTGCTGGTTTTCTGTTTCCTCGTTTGTAATTGTGTGTGTTTGTGTGTGTGTATGCATAATGCCATAGATGCTGTCAGTACCAGAGTACAAGACTCGTCTGAGAAGCCTCCACTTCAAAAGCACCCTGCAGGAGAAGACAGAGGAGATGAGGGGGGGCTACGACTGCATCTACAACGCCTCCATGGAGCTCAAGACCAGCAAGAAACTGGCCAAGATACTGGAGGTATACAATTATGTACAATCACTAGGAAGAGCAATGCAACTTCTTCAACTTGAACTTGTCACCCGCCAGCATGATTCTGATAAGATAAAACCAATAACAGTCTCATTCTGTGCTAAAAATGGAGAGAATGGAAATGCGTTTGTTTGGTTTTACCAACGTTTTAGCTTGAGCCACAGCTACACCAGGAAGGTTAAGGATAGGCAGTAGCCCAAAGACCAAACACCTAAACAGCAATGAACAGGATGCTTTCATCTTTTTATTCCCTGAGTGGAACATATAGTGTTATTGTGGGTAATGTTTAGCCTTAAAGTGTTAATGATGCTGTTTCAATCCTAAACTAAATACAAGCTATATGCTAACTGTGTCGGATGGTTCCTTAGTTTGTGCTGGCGATGGGGAACTATCTGAACAACGGTCAACCTAAGACCGGCAACAAAACCACCGGGTTTAAGATCAACTTCCTCACTGAGGTAAGCTCCTCAGGAATATTGGCCTGTATTCCTATGACATTGTTTTACTTCACTGTTGTTACTTCACTGTTGTTAACCCACGGACACTGTTACTAATGCACTACTGTTTCTTGTAGCTCGGCACCACAAAAACAGTGGATGGGAAATCTACGTTTCTGCACATCCTCGTCAAGTCACTGTGTCTTCACTTTCCCAACGTCCTGGATTTTGCCAAGGACCTCACCACGGTCCCCCTGGCAGCCAAAGGTAAACTGAGTAGCAGTTTTTTCATGTGTGCATTTTCTTTTGTGTGTCGGGTGTGGTGTTTCATGTACAGCATGTTGTGTTACATGTAATGTTTACCTATTGCGTGTAAATGAATAGATTAAATATGTAATCCTGTTTTTCCATAAGCACTCTTCCACCTTTGTTCTTCCCCCCGCTCTCTCTTTCTTTCTCTCTCTCTCCTATCTCACTCACCCTCTGTAGTGAACCAGAGGACCATCACATCCGATCTGAATGACCTTCACACCACTATCCAGGACATCCGATCTGCCTGCCAGAAAATGCCTGCTACAGCAGACGACCGCTTCGCTGCAGTCATGAGTGTATCTTTCACAACAAACCTGAGAGAGAGAGAGAGATTCATTACTTAATTCATTACAGGCTTCTACATTCTCAAGTGTGAGTAGTCATACTGTAAAATAGCCATTTACATGGGGGTCTCTCACCCCATCCACCACCAATGTGTACTGTAGCTCCTACCTCTGGCTGTTGTATCCTTGACTTCCCTATGAGCAGGGCTTTCTGGAGAACATCCACCCAGTACTACAGTCTCTGGAGTCCCTGCAGCAGCGGGCCATGGAGGAGTGGTCCAAGACAGCCTCCTTCTTTGGAGAGGACAGCCAAGCCACCAACACAGAGGCCTTCTTTGGGATATTCGCTGAGTTCCTCGCCAAGTTTGAGGTGAACCGCCTAGAGTTTGAAAGAGACCTCTGAAATAGACAAGTATGTAGTGCTATCAAGAAGTGCTATCAAGACGGTAGTAGTAATGGTACTGCATGTTTTTGTCTTGTCTGACAATGTTTTATTGTTGTTTTTCAGAGAGCTCTTAGTGAGAACCAGGCCAATGAGAACCCTCCTAGGAGTCCCAGGAGCCCAAGAATGGCCTCACCCCTGGCCTGGTGAACAGAGAGACAGGAAGAAGGGGTTGGCAGGCAGACAGGCAGGCACACACACACTCTCTATCTCTCTCTCACACACACATGGACAGGAGCGCATGCGAAAATCCACATACATGCACACACACATGCACACAAATGCACTCATAGTATTTCAATTTTTGTAATTCAAGATATTTATATTGTGGGAATTAGGTTGTCTGCAGAGTTGAGCATACAGGGCTTTAATACGTGACAGTGTAGTTTGAATGTCCAGCTAGTTTAACACCTCAAACGTTGCATATTCCATGGCTATAGAGTGTTCCTCTGGAACAGAAAAATGAAGCTACACTGGATCAATGGTTTTTCTTTTTATATATTTGTAAATAAAAATGTTATACCATTTATATAAATGCAAAGATTCATGAAATGGAATAGGAAAGAGACTGACATCAGTAACTATTTGAACCCAGCTGTCTGATATACTGTATATGAATGTATGATACAATTATAGGCTAGAAAGATTAAGTCTACAGAACATGATCAGCAATGGTAAACAGAATACTGGTAAACAGAATTCTGAATCATTTTGAGAGACATACACATTTAAACTATTATTGCTAAAACAGGTATTTGATACTTCAGCAGTTAAAAGAGATGACTGAATGTCTGTGTCAATGTGTCTGATTTGAGAATTAAATGTGTATTATATATCGTACCATTTAAATATAACTGTAATGACGTATGTAATACAGGATATACATATTTAAGTAGTCAATTATGAAATGCTTTACAATAATTTCATTTTTTTTTAATGATTTACCTGTTCCATATTTTTTTGTAAGCCACCCAACACACTGAATGTATTTACAAGTTATTCATTTTGAATGAAGTGTATCTTGTACGATATCCAGTGGATACTCATTGCACATCTACTAAAGAAAAGGAATGTTATGAAAGTGAAAACAAAGATGGATGTACATTTGTGCTGTTAACTATCTGTTCCTCTCTGTCTCTGATTGTGTTGATACTGACATGCTGTAAACGGGCAGTGTGCTATTATGAACAGTAGGAGGATTTGTTACATTTTCATGATCATCTCTGCATACTGCACCTTCACTTTAATCTCTGGAATTCAATGAGGGTACACACTACTTTCTTGAAGCACATTACTTAAAGGGATAGTTCACCCAAATTAGAAAAATGACATTTTGGTTTCCTTACCCTGTTAGCAGTCTATGGACAAGGTACGATGGCAATCCATGCTTTGTTTACGTTTCCCTGGCACTGTTTCCACATGCTAATGTTTTAGCATTTATGGCTCAAATCCCATTCAAGTCATGCGACTGATATTAGCATTTTTCATGCATCATGTCCAAATAATCCAAAAGTATCTTAAATTAATTGTGAAGCTCAATAAAGTCACTTATACAGTAGATGATATGATATGAACATGATGCGTGAAAATTATAATATCAGTCCTGTGACTTGAATGGGATTTGTGCCACAAATGCTAAAATGTTAGTAGTGTCAGAGAAACTAAACCAAAGCATGGATTGCTGTCATACTTTCCCAGAGACTGCTTACAGGGTAAGGAAACCAATATGTCATTTTGTTATATGGCTGAACTATCCCTTAAACAGTAACTCCATGGACTTTAATGACATAGGATGTTAATACTTAACTTTATCAAACCATGTTTTAACATATCTTTGTCATCTGATACGGACTACTTATGGACTGATTGTGTAACTGACACATGGATGTTTTCAACCCAAACATGGAGGACATTTTACATATTCAATTAAAGCAACACTGGCCTCCAGCTTTTCAGACATTCGTTACATGAGAGAAATAGGACATTTTTTTAGAATAAAACTATTGTGGATCATTTTAAATGAATAAGATAAGGCAAATGTAAGAAGACGTGCTTATAATGTTATTCATAACGTCGATAAGTTATTGCCATAATTTGTTTTCTAACGGTATGATCTTAATTCTGACTTTGTCATCTGGATAGCTATACATATTCAGCAATGTATTCTGGAAGTCGTTGCTCTCGGATAAGTCTATGTTTTGTATTGTAACAGCCAACGCTGACAAATATAAAGCGTGGTATAAGAACATTACCCTGAATTCCTGTCTTTTTCCTAAATACAGTGTTGGGTTCTGATTTCTTGACTTATGAAATATACTTATTCATTTCACTGAGGGAGAGAGGGTAATTTATCATGTTTACATTATGTCAGGATATGTTATTGTTAGCCATCAGGGATCCTATGGAAGGAGGGAAGACACCGTCTGGTACGAGTCACCATGACAGCCGTGAGTTGGGGAGGAGTGAGCACTTTGGGGCAGAGGTCAGGTCAGATGAAGTGAGGAAGAACAGATATAACTAAGGTTCTGTCTAGCAACAGAGACGCATTGGCTGTTCAGATGTGTAGGAAGGGACTCAGCATTGGAGAAAGGGTTAAATATCAGTGCTTGTGTGAATATGTTTTTGTCTGTTCAGCTGTTCGATCCTTTGGGAAGAATAAACTTGGTTTAAGCTTTCATAGTGTCTGTCGAGTTCTTACTCTGATAATTAGAACCTAACAACAGTTTTTAACAACCTGAGATATGTAAGTGATCATCAGTGAGATTGTTGTCTCTGTTGCATTGATAAGAGTGCTATGAGGAATTGTGAGCAAAAGGCTAGTACTGTAGAGTCTGAAGAGCTGTGGTCAGTGTAGTGACAGATCTAACTAATCTTATAATTTAGCAGAACAAAGAGTGTCTTATCTGCACATGAGTATGTTTACTAGTTCAGTAGACACACACGCACGCACGCATGCACACACGCACGCACGCACGCATGCACACACATACACATACACATACACATACTCATACACAGCCTCGCCTCACTTCACTGGTAATAAAATGTGTACATTTTAACCAACTAGTGTTGTCGTATATAAGTAGACGGTGGAGTTTGATCCCCTGGTCAGAAAGGAGACCTAGAGAAAGATGACAACACTGGAATTTTCCTTGAGGTGAGAAGTGTTTGAGCCTGAATGTACAACATACACCATGTGAACTGCCATAGGACTGGCCAACTGGAATTAAAACCTGTTAAGGTGTAGGTGGTAGTATTTTCACGGCCGGATGAAAAACGTACCCAAAATAAACTGGTTACTACTCTGGCCCAGAAACTACAATATGCATATTATTAGTAGATTTGGATAGAAAACACTCTGAAGTTTCTAAAACTGTTTGAATGATGTCGGTGAGTATAACAGAACTCATATGGCAGGCAAAACCTGAGAAAAATCCAACCAGGAAGTGGAAAGTCTGAGAATTGTAGTTCTTCTTTGGAATCTCTATGAAACTACAGTGTCTGTGGGGTCACGTTGCACTTCCTAAGGCTTCAATTGGCTGTCAAAAGCCTTCAGAAAGTTTTTTCATCCGTCTCCTGTAACCAGGCAGAGAAAAGGAGCTCAGTCAATGAGTGGACTGCCTGAGGACCGTGGGATTGAAGATGCGCGATCCCGCGAGCGCACCGTTCCTTCTTTTTCTTGAATGAATATGCTATTGTCCGGTTGGTATATTATTGCAATTTTACGTTAAAAATACCATAAAGATTGATCGTAAACAACGTTTGACATGCTTCTAAGAACGGTAATGGAACATTTTGACTTTTTGTGTCTCGAATTGCGCTCGCGCGTTATGCCTTTGAATAGTGACCTGAACGCACGAACAAAACGGAGGTATTTGGACATAAATATGGATTATTTTGAACAAAAACAACATTTATTGTGGAAGTAGCAATCCTGGGAGTGCATTCTGACGAAGAGCAGCAAAGGTAAGAGAATATTTATAATATTAATTCTGAGTTTAGGTGACCCCAGAACTTGGCGGGTGTCTGTATAGCTTGCTTTGATGGCGAGCTATGTACTCAGAATATTGAAAAATGTGCTTTCGCCGAAAAGCTATTTTTAAATCTGACACAGCGGTTGCATAAAGGAGTACTGTATCTATAATTCTTAAAATAATTGTTATGTATTTTGTCAACGTTTATGATGAGTGTTTTTGTAAATTGATGTGCACATTCACCGGTAGTTTTGGTGGGAATACATTTTCTGAACATCACGCGCCAATGTAAAATGCTGTTTTTGGATATACATATGAAATTTATTGAACAAAACATACATGTATTGTGTAACATGATGTCCTAGGAGTGTCATCTGATGAAGATCGTCAAAGGTTAGTGCTTCATTTAGCTGTGTTTTGGGTTTTTGTGACATATCTCCTTGCTTGGAAAATGGCTGTGTGGTTAGCGGAACGCCTGTCCTCAACAGGTTTTAAACGGGTTTTAAACCCTGAGTCTGACTACAAGCTGACAGGTTGGTACTGTAGGTTTCAGTACACTTAAATGCAAGGTGACTATTGTCCTTGAGTTAATGTTTGGTGTGAGGATATTGTATGAATGTTGTGAGGGAATTAAAACATGGACTGTAGAGTAGTTGGTCTCTGGACAACACTTTACACCGTGGAGCTTCTCATCATACACTGACTACACAAAACATTATGAACAAAATAAAAATAAAAACATCTCATTTTATTTGTCACATGCAGATGTTAATGCAAGTGTAGAGAAATGCTTGTGCTTCTGGTTCCGACATCTAACAAGTAATCTAACAGTTACCCATCAACTACCTAATACACACAAATCTAAAAGGGGTGAATGAGAGTATGTACATATAAATATATGGATGAGCGATGGTCGAGAGGCATAGGCAAGGTGCAATACATGGTATAAAATACAGTATATACAGTGCCTTGCGAAAGTATTCGGCCCCCTTGAACTTTTCGACCTTTTGCCACATTTCAGGCTTCAAACATAAATATATAAAACTGTAATTTTTTGTGAAGAATCAACAACAAGTGGGACACAATTATGAAGTGGAACGAAATTTATTGGATATTTCAAACTTTTTTAACAAATAAAAAACTGAAAAATTGGCCGTGCAAAATTATTCAGCCCCCTTAAGTTAATACTTTGTAGCGCCACCCTTTGCTGTGATTACAGCTGTAAGTCGCTTGGGGTATGTCTCTATCAGTTTTGCACATCGAGAGACTGAAGTTTTTGCCCATTCTTCCTTGCAAAACAGCTCGAGCTCAGTGAGGTTGGATGGAGAGCGTTTGTGAACAGCAGTTTTCAGTTCTTTCCACAGATTCTCGATTGGATTCAGGTCTGGACTTAGACTTGGCCATTCTAACACCTGGATATGTTTATTTGTGAACCATTCCATTGTAGATTTTGCTTTATGTTTTGGATCATTGTCTTGTTGGAAGACAAATCTCCGTCCCAGTCTCAGGTCTTTTGCAGACTCCATCAGGTTTTCTTCCAGAATGGTCCTGTATTTGGCTCCATCCATCTTCCCATCAATTTTAACCATCTTCCCTGCCCCTGCTGAAGAAAAGCAGGCCCAAACCATGATGCTGCCACCACCATGTTTGACAGTGGGGATGGTGTGTTCAGGGTGATGAGCTGTGTTGCTTTTACGCCAAACATAACGTTTTGCATTGTTGTCAAAAAGTTCGATTTTGGTTTCATCTGACCAGAGCACCTTCTTCCACATGTTTGGTGTGTCTCCCAGGTGGCTAGTGGCAAACTTTAAATGACACTTTTTATGGATATCTTTAAGAAATGGCTTTCTTCTTGCCACTCTTCCATAAAGGCCAGATTTGTGCAGTATACGACTGATTGTTGTCCTATGGACAGAGTCTCCCACCTCAGCTGTAGATCTCTGCAGTTCATCCAGAGTGATCATGGGCCTCTTGGCTGCATCTCTGATCAGTCTTCTCCTTGTATGAGCTGAAAGTTTAGAGGGACGGCCGGGTCTTCATAGATTTGCAGTGGTCTGATACTCCTTCCATTTCAATATTATCGCTTGCACAGTGCTCCTTGGGATGTTTAAAGCTTGGGAAATCTTTTTGTATCCAAATCCGGCTTTAAACTTCTCCACAACAGTATATCGGACCTGCCTGGTGTGTTCCTTGTTCTTCATGATGCTCTCTGCGCTTTAAACGGACCTCTGAGACTATCACAGAGCAGGTGCATTTATACGGAGACTTGATTACACACAGGTGGATTCTATTTATCATCATTAGTCATTTAGGTCAACATTGGATCATTCAGAGATCCTCACTGAACTTCTGGAGAGAGTTTGCTGCACTGAAAGTAAAGGGGCTGAATAATTTTGCACGCCCAATTTTTCAGTTTTTTATTTGTTAAAAAAGTTTGAAATATCCAATAAATTTCGTTCCACTTCATGATTGTCTCCCACTTGTTGTTGATTCTTCACAAAAAAATACAGTTTTATATCTTTATGTTTGAAGCCTGAAATGTGGCAAAAGGTCGAAAAGTTCAAGGGGGCCGAATACTTTCGCAAGGCACTGTACATATGAGTAATGTAGGATATGTAAACATTATTAAAGGGGCATTATTTAAAGAGGCATTGTTTAAAGTGACTAGTGATCTATTTGTTAAAGTGGCCAGGGATCGGGTCTCCATGTAGGCAGCAGCCTCTCTGAGTTAGTGATTGCTGTTTAGCAGTCTGATGGCCTTGAGATTGAAGCTGTTCTTCAGTCTCTCGGTCCCAGCTTTGATGCACCTGTACTGACCTGCTCTTTCCATGACATATACTGACCAGGTGAATCCAGTTGAAAGATATGATCCCTTATTGATGTCACTTGTTTAATCCACTTCAATCAGTGTAGATGAAGGGGAGGAGACGGGTTAACAAAGGATTTTTAAGCCTTGAGACATGTGTGCCAATCAGAGAATGAACGGCAAGACAAAATATTGAAGTGCCTTTGAACGAGGTATAGCAGCACCGGCTTGTGTCAAGAACTGCAACAATGCTGGGGTTTTCACTCTCAACAGTTTCCCATGTGTATTAAAAATGGTCCACCACCCAAAGGACATCCAGACGACTTGAAACAACTGTGGGAAGCATTGGAGTCAACATGGGACAGCATCCCTGTGGAACACTTTCAACACATTGTAGAGTCCATGCCCTGACAAATTGAAACTATGAATGAGGATAATGTATAAACTCCGGTCAGGGTCCAGTGAGTATAGCGTAAAACCTGGATATGTATGTGTACAGTGCTTTTGGAAAGTATTCAGACCCCTTGACTTATTCTAAAATAGATGGGGGTTTTTCTTCTCATCAATGTACACACAATACCCCATAATGACAAAACAAAATTATAAAATAAAATGAATTGAAATATCACATTTACATTAGTATTCAGACCCTTTACTCAGTATTTTGTTGAAGCACCTTTGGCACCGATTACAGCCTTGAGTCTTCTCAGGTATGAAGCTACAATCTTGGTACACCTGTATTTGAGGAGTTTCTCCCATTATTCTCTGCAGATCATCTCAAGCTCTGTAAGGTTGGATGGAGAGTGTCCCTGCACAGCTATTTTCAGGTCTCTCCAGAGATGTTTGAACTGATTCAAGTCCAGGCTCTGGCTGGGCCACTCAAGGACATTCAGAGACGTGTCCCAAAGCCAGTCCTGCATTGTCTTGGCTGTGTGCTTAGGGTCATTGTCCTTGCTTCACCCTAGAGATGGTGCCAGGTTTCATCCAAACGTGACGCTTGGCATTCAGGCTAAAGAGTTCAATCTTGGTTTCATCAGACCAGAGAATCTTGTTTCTCATGGTCTGAGAGTCCTTCAGATGCCTTTTGGCAAACTCTAAGTGGGCTGTCATGTGCCTTTTACTGAAGAGTGGCTTCCGTTTGGCCACTCTACCATAAAGGCCTGATTGGTGGAGTGCTGCAGAGATGGTTGTCCTTTTTGGTGAATCCAGGTGAAAGCTATGATTCTTGGTCACCTGACCAAGGCCCTTCTACCCGGATTGTTCAGTTTGGCAGGGCAGCTAGCTCTAGGAAGAGTCTTGGTGGTTACAAACTTCTTCCATTTAAGAATGATGGCGGCTACTGTGTTCTTGGGAACATTCAGTGCTGCAGAAATCTTTTGGTACCCTTCCCCAGATCTGTGCCTCGACACAATCCTGTCTGGGAGCTCTACGGACAATTAATTCAACCTCGTGGCTTAGTTTTTGCTCTAACATGCACTGTCAACTGTGGGACCTTATATAGACAGGCGTGTGCCTTTCCAAATCATGTCCAATCAATTGAATTTACCACAGGTGGACTCCAATCAAGTTGTAGAAACATCTCAAAGATGATCAATGGAAACAGGATGCACCTGAGCTCAATTTCGAGTCTCATAGCAAAGGGTCTGAATACTAATGTAAATAAGGTAATTCTGTTTTTAATTTTTAATTTATTTGCCAACATTTCTAAAAACCATTTTTTCGCTTTTCAATTGGGTATTTTGTGTAGATTGATGATATGTTTTTTTATTTAATCCATTTTAGAATAAGGCTGTAATGTAACAAAATGTGGAAAAGGTGAAGGGGTCTGAATACTTTCCGAATGCACTGTATGTTTGTGTATGTATGTGTGTCTTTCGGATGGGTTGGGTTGAAAGAGGAAGTAACATTTTGGTTGGACCTTGTGTGCAATTGACCAATAAAGTGAACTTAATCTAGTGAATGGAGTGTTTGGAGGCTCTGTTGTGATTACAATCAACAATGACTACATTTCCCTCACCAGCAGGAGACACAATCACTCCCTGAGAATTTCAGTGACCTTTGACCCAAGTATGGCTACCACCCAGGGGACCAGCGTGCCCACCTCCCAATCCCCAGGTTTAGGTGTACCCACCCTGGTCACTATAGACATTGTGGTGCTCGTTGTCTACTTCCTCCTTGTACTGGCTGTGGGCCTCTGGGTAAGTAGGAGCAAACTTGGGAAATGGCACCCTAATAGCATCCGAAATGGAACCCTATTCCTATGTAGCTGGCCAAAAGTAGTGCACTATATAGGGAATAGGATTCCATTTCTAAATTATTTGATTTATTCCCGACACATCAGTAGCTCTGGTGAGATTGACGGAAACATGTCATGTGCTCAAATGGGATTTGTTTGGTTGTTGCTCTACAGTATATTCTTCCATCTGAATCTCAAAGTAGAGTTGTTCTACTTCAGCACACTCCTTCAGCACACTCCTTCAGCACACTCCTTCAGAACACTCCTTCAGCACACTCCTTCAGCACACTCCTTCAGAACACTATTTCAGTACACTACTTCAGCACACTAATTCAGCACATTCCTTCAGCACACTCCTTCAGTACACCACTTCAGCGCACTAATTCAGCACACTCTTCAGCACACTACTTCAGCACACTAATTCAGCACACTCCTTCAAAACACAACTTCAACACACTAATTCAGCACACTCCTTCAGCACATTAATTCAGCACACTCCTTCAGCACACTAATTCAACACACTCCTTCAGCACACTAATTCAACACACTCCTTCAGCACACTCCTTCAGCTCACTAATTCAGCACACTCCTTCAGCACACTAATTCAGCACACTCCTTCAGTACACTAATTCAGCCCACTCCTTCAGTACACTACTTCAACACACTCCTTCAGCACATTACTTCAGCACACTCCTTCAGCACACTCCTTCAGCACACATTGAAGTCTGAATAGAGAATCCGTGTAACAGTCAGTCCTTCCCTTCCAGTCCATGTGGAAAACCAAGCGGAGCACGGTGGATGGATACTTCCTGGCAGGAAAGAGCATGTCCTGGTGGCCGGTGAGTGAAAAGAAACAGAGATGTTGCTATGGAAACGACACACAAATGACATCCACTCAGTATGTTGAATGGATTCCAGATGTTCGATGCCAAGAGGAACCATTGTTGATTTATTCCTCTTTTTCTGAATAGTCCAGGACCAAACCAGATGGTGAAACAAAGCAGTCCTTGTAATGTTATTGTGGTGAAACTGAGATTTTATATGGGGAGATATGAATACTTTACAATGGGGTTGTCTTAAAGTCAGACATAGTTGTATTGTCACTCACTCATTCTCTCTCTCTTTATCTCTCTTACACTCTCTCTCTGCAGGTGGGCACCTCTCTGTTTGCCAGTAATGTGGGTAGCGGCCACTTCATGGGCCTGGCAGGCTCAGGAGCGGCAGCGGGCATCAGTGCTGTGGCATATGAGTGGAACTTAAGACTATGCATTTGGACATTATAATTCATTATAAACTGGGCATAAAATGTGTGGATCTCTATTACAGATGCGGGATCTTAATTTGCTCACCCTGTTGCAGGAGGACGTTCCTGCAATGCAGGCTTCTGAAGTTTGTAATTTCCACTTAGAAATGTCAGACTTGATTTTTCCATCACGAAAATGTATTAACCCCAACAAATGTTAATTAATTACAATCCATACAATAATTCACATTTCCTGTTGCTACAGGATGAATTAAGACCCTACATCTGTACATGATTTTGATAGGGCATATGGTTTAATGCAAACTTAAAAATATAACTTTTTTGCATAAATCACTTACAAGTATCGATGTCTCTGGTTGGCAGGGGATGCTGATGATGCTGTTCTTGGGTTGGTTTTTCCTGCCCATCTATATCGCTTCTGGGGTGAGAGGTCAACACACACCTGTCTGTAATACAGTCCACTGTCTGTACTACTGAAATATCACAAACCCACAAGTAGGCCTACTGAAATTCTATGCAACATCAAGCCAAGCATTTCAGCGCTCAAATACTTCATTACAGACGAGGACTTTTTCTTGAATATCCCCCAAAAGTATTGTGCCTATATTACTTATTACACCAGATTGGTGCCTCACATTCCTCTCTGTGTAGTGAGACACAACACTTTCCTCTCTGTGTTCTGAGACACAACACTTTCCTCTCTTTGTACTGAGACACAACACTTTCCTCTCTGTGTACTGAGACACAACACTTTCCTCTCTGTGTACTGAGACACAACACTTTCCTCTCTGTGTACTGAGACACAACACTTCCCTCTCTGTGTACTGAGACACAACACTTTCCTCTCTGTGTACTGAGACACACCACTTTCCTCTCTGTGTACTGAGACACACCACTTTCCTCTCTGTGTACTGAGACACAACACTTTCCTCTCTGTGTACTGAGACACAACACTTTCCTCTCTGTGTACTGAGACACACCACTTTCCTCTCTGTGTACTGAGACACAACACTTTCCTCTGTGTACTGAGACACAATACTTCCCTCTCTGTGTACTGAGACACAACACTTATCTCTTTGTGTACTGAGACACAACACTTCCCTCTCTGTGAACGGAGACACAACACTTCCCTCTCTGTGTACTGAGACACAACACTTTCCTCTCTGTGTACTGAGACACAACACTTTCCTCTCTATGTTCTGAGACACAACACTTTCCTCTCTGTGTACTGAGACACAACACTTCCCTCTCTGTGTACTGAGACACAACACTTACCTCTCTGTGTACTGAGACACAACACTTTCCTCTCTGTGTACTGAGACACAACACTTTCCTCTCTGTGTACTGAGACACAACACTTCCCTCTCTGTGTACTGAGACACAACACTTACCTCTTTGTGTACTGAGACACAACACTTTCCTCTCTGTGTACTGAGACACAACACTTACCTCTTTGTGTACTGAGACACAACACTTACCTCTTTGTGTACTGAGACACAACACTTACCTCTCTGTGTACTGAGACACAACACTTACCTCTGTGTACTGAAACACAACACTTTCCTCTTTGTGAACTGAGACACAACACTTTCCTCTCTGTGTACTGAGACACAACACTTTCCTCTCTGTGAACTGAGACACAACACTTTCCTCTCTGTGTACTGAGACACAACACTTTCCTCTCTGTGTACTGAGACACAACACTTTCTCTGTGTACTGAGATAACTTGTTCAATCATTAATGCTCTGTCTGTATCCCTTTAACATGCAGGTGACTACCATGCCTGAATACTTGCAGAAGCGATTCGGGGGGAAGAGAATACAATTATTCATAGCTATTTTGTATTTATTAATTTACATCTTCACAAAGATATCGGTATACAACAACCAAACGACCCTAATTGAAGTATGAAAGTATTAGGTCTATGGAAAAGACTTAGTTTGTCTGTGACAGAGTATGTATGTCCAGTACTGGTTCAGTGTTGTGCTGTGTTGTTTCAGGTGGTCTGGCTGCAGTCATCTACACAGACGCTGCCCAGACTGGCATCATGTTGA
Source organism: Salmo trutta (assembly GCF_901001165.1). Lineage (NCBI taxonomy): Eukaryota > Metazoa > Chordata > Actinopteri > Salmoniformes > Salmonidae > Salmo > Salmo trutta. The sequence goes on along the minus strand of NC_042957.1, from coordinate 65,920,051 downwards.
TAGGAGCACTCACCCTCATGGGCTTCAGTAAGTCTCCTACTCTTACAGTGGTCAATACCGGTTCTGCTTTGGTGCTGTGTTGATCCGTGGCTACTGTATACACTAAGTATACCAAACATTAGGAACAATTTCCTAATATTGAGTTGCCTCAGAACAGCCTCAATTCGTTGGGGCATGGACTCTACAAGGTGTTGAAAGCATTCCACAGCGATGCTGGCCCATGTTGACTCCAATGCTTCCCACAGTTGTGTCAAGTTGTCTGGATGTCCTTTGGCTGGGGGACCATTCTTGATACACACAGGAAACTGTTGAGCGAGAAAAACCCAGCAGCGTCGCAGTTCTTGGCACAAACCAGTGCGCCTGACACCTACTACCATCTACACTGATTGAAGTGGATTTAAGTGCCATCAATAAGTGCCATCAGTAAGGGATCATAGTTTTCACCTGGTCAGACTATGTAATGGAAAGAGCAGGTGTTCGTAATGTTTTGTATAGTCAGTGTATGATTCAAAGATAAATACTTTGTCTTTAATCAGAAAAACTTTCCAACAAGATTTTAGATTTCGTCAGTTATAGATTTTCATGTTTTTCACTCTCTGTATAGTTTATACTCTGTACAGTACAGGGCAGTACAGGGCAGTACAGTATAGTGCAGGGCAGTGCAGTACAGGGCAGTACAGTACAGTACAGGGCAGTACAGTACAGGGCAGTACAGTACAGGGCAGTGCAGTACAGGGCAGTACAGTACAGGGCAGTACAGTACAGGGCAGTACAGTACAGTACAGGGCAGTACAGTACAGTACAGTACAGGGCAGTGCAGTACAGTACAGGGCAGTACAGTGCAGTACAGTACAGTACAGTACAGTGCAGTACAGTACAGAGCAGTACAGTACAGTACAGTACAGTACAGTACAGTGCAGTACAGTACAGTACAGTACAGTACAGTGCAGTACAGTACAGAGCAGTACAGTACAGTACAGTACAGTACAGTACAGTTTGCCTAACTGTCTAACTCTGTCCTACTCCTATGGAGGTTTCGCTGAGGTGGGGGGCTGGAACGCCCTCCTAGAGGGGTATGCTACGGCCATCCCCTCGGTCCGCGACCCCAACACCACATGTGGCATCCCCCGGGACGACGCCTTCCACCTGTTCCGTGACCCCGTGACCTCTGACCTGCCCTGGCCGGGCATCCTCCTGGGCATGTCCATACCCTCCATGTGGTACTGGTGCTCAGACCAGGTAACAGTGACACTGCTCAGGGACAGTCACTAGATGGCCAAGAGGACAAGATCTGAGGTATCAGAATTTATACACCTTAAAGGGGAATGGAAACACTAGGCTTTAGAACACCATCTAACGAACTGTAAATCACCATATTGGCATTGTTGCATCACTGGCAGGAGAGTTTTGATACACCTTAATAATAAAACAGATGGATTGTTTAAGTGCTCTATACACTTGGGAGGCACATTCAGCTGCTCTGTCAACAGTTCCAGTCATTGATTCTGTGTTGTGTTGTATCCAGGTGATAGTGCAGCGCTCCCTGGCTGCTAAGAACCTGCTCCATGCTAAAGGAGGCTCCCTGCTGGCTGCCTACCTCAAGATCCTGCCCTTCTTCATGATGGTCCTGCCCGGCATGATCAGCAGAATACTCTACCCAGGTACAATGTCCTAAGTGCAACGCTTTGGTAGTAACTCTAGAGAGGATACTGTACCTAGGTAAAACCTGCTGATACCACTATCAAACAAAGGAGAGATAGTATATTTACAGCAGCGTTGTTGTTGTTGCGTCTAGACGAGGTGGCGTGTGGTGACCCTGAGGTGTGTACTGAGGTGTGTGGGAACCCAGTGGGCTGTTCAGACATCGCCTACGCCAAACTGGTCATGAAGCTACTGCCCTCAGGTGAGGAAGTCTTTGTCTCTCTGTAACATTTTGTATATCTCTTTCTATCTGTCTCTCTCACTTCCTGTACACACAAACACCTTGTGGTATCCCAGGAGGTCTACCCCGGGGGATGGTAATAGAAGGGAGGTACGGGAGGTGACGTTGGCTCCCTCTGCTGGGAATACGGGAGCTGGGCACCCCGACAGGGACAGCTAAGTGGAGGTAATTAGAGGAAAGTGCCAACCAGCCGTGGAGGCCAAATAAAAGGAGCACGGTGGCACACCGCGGGAGAGAATGGGGAGAGACTGACACCAAGCAAAAGTAGAGAAGGACCGAGCGAAACCTAAGTGATTTTCTTTCTTATGTTTATTTTCTGTCTTAGTAAAGTTGCTTTTGCGGACTAAAGCCTCCCTGTCTCTGTGTCAATCTCTGCACGCTCAACCCAACACCCCACGGTTTACCACAACCTGCTGTGCGTTTCTTTCACTCTCTAGACCTGGTTCTCTGTTTTTTGTATTTTATCCCCCTTTTCATCTTATCCAATTACGATCTTGTCTCATCGCTGCAGCTCCCCTTGGAGCTCCGGAGAGGCGACAGTCGAGTCATGTGTCCTCCTAAACATGACCCGGCAAACCACACTCCTTAACACCTGCCAGCTTAACCCAGAAGCCAGCCGCACCAATGTGTAGGAGGAAATACTGTTCAACTGAAGACCAAGGTCAGCCTGCAGGCGCCCGGCCCGCCACAAGGAGTCGCTAGAGCGGGATTAACTAAGTAAAGCCCCCCCACCCAAACCCTCCCCTAACGACGCTATGCTGGCCAATTGTGCATTGTCTCTCTCCCTATGTGTACTCTCCATACTCCTCTCTCTCTCTCTCTCTCTCTCTCGCTCTGTGTACTCTCCATACTCCTGTCTCTCTCCCTCTGTGTACTCTCCATACTCCTGTCTCTCTCCCTCTGTGTACTCTCCATACTCCTGTCTCTCTCTCTCTCTCTGTGTACTCTCCATACTCCTGTCTCTCTCTCTGTGTACTCTCCATACTCCTGTCTCTCTCTCTCTCTCTCTCTCTCTCTCTCTCTCTCTCTCGCTCTGTGTACTCTCCATACTCCTGTCTCTCTCCCTCTGTGTACTCTCCATACTCCTGTCTCTCTCTCTCTCTCTGTGTGTACTCTCCATACTCCTGTCTCTCTCTCTGTGTACTCTCCATACTCCTGTCTCTCTCTCTGTGTACTCTCCATACTCCTGTCTCTCTCTCTCTCTCTGTGTACTCTCCATACTCCTGTCTCTCTCTTGCTCTCCAGGTCTGCGTGGTCTGATGATGACGGTGATGATTACTGCTCTCATGTCCTCCCTCACCTCCATCTTCAACAGCTCCAGCACCATCTTCACCATGGACCTGTGGAGGCATGTCCGGCCCCGCGCAACCGAGTGGGAACTCATGCTCGTGGGAAGGTACACGTACACTATCCTCCTCAGGATGTTTGTGCTGGTTCTGGTGGTGGTGTCAGTGCTGTGGATCCCTGTGGTCCAGGCCAGTCAGGGAGGACAGCTGTTTATCTACATCCAGTCCATCAGTACCTACCTCCAGCCTCCTGTTTCCATCGTCTTCCTGACTGGATGCTTCTGGAAGAGGGCCAATGAGAAGGTGTGTGTGTGTGTGTGTGTGTGTGTGTGTGTGTGTGTGTGTGTGTGTGTGTTGGGGAGAGAGAGCGAGAGAGACCGGGAAGAGAGAGAGAGAGAGAGGTAGAATGTGTAAATACAGAGTACAGTATGTGAGGTAGTGAAGGTGTCTGTAGTGAAGGTGTCTGTAGTGTAGTGAAGGTGTCTGAAGTGAAATTATCTATAGTGAAGGTGTCTGTAGTGAAGGTGTCTGTAGTGTAGTGAAGGTGTCTGTAGTGAAATTATCTATAGTGAAGGTTTGTAGTGAAGGTGTCTGTGGTGAAAATGTGTGTAGTGAAAGTATGTGCAGTGATGGTATGTGTAATGAAGGTTGTGTGTAATGAAGGTTGTGTGTAATGAAGGTTGTGTGTAGTGAAGGTTGTGTGTAGTGAAGGTTGTGTGTAGTGAAGGTGTCTGTAGTGAAGGTGTCTGTAGTGAAGGTGTCTGTAGTGAAGGTAAGTGTTTGCATCTGAAAATAGGCTGTACTTGGTTTTTCACCTACAGGAATGAAATGCTACTCAATTTGCAATCAGATTGCAGTAAAAGTCAGATTGCAGTACCAATCAGATGTATTGAAAGATGATGTAGAGATGAAATGTGTTCTGCAGGGGGCTTTCTGGGGCCTGTTCCTGGGCCTACTGGTGGGCGGTGTGAGGATGGTCCTAGACTTTATCTATCCCTCACCACTGTGTTACCAGGAGGACAGCAGGCCTGATGTGGTGAAACATGTCCACTACCTCTACATCTCCACCATGCTGTCTCTGCTCACCCTGGTGGTGGTGGTGGGGGTCAGCCTGGCCACGGAGAAACCCAGCCCAGAGCAGGTGAGGGGAGGCTGGGGAGTGCTACTAAACCAGAGCTCAAATACAGTATCTTGATTGTGATGGCAATTGTGTATTTGAACAAATCAACCTATTTCAACGGCACTGTGATAAATTAAGAATTTGCATCTACAGTACTGTCTAAATCAAATATAAACTTGAGATAGGAGACAGTTCTAAATGTGAGCACGATATGGCCTGTTACTGTTGGCCTATCACTAACCGTTGCCGTGTTTGTTGTTGTTGCTACGGAACAGATCAGCCGCCTCACCTGGTTCACCAGATTTGATAAGGTGGAGAAGAGCAGTGGAGCTTTAGAGACAGTAGAGACTGTGACTAGTGCTACAGAGACCGAGGAGAGTGCAGAGCAGGAGATAACCTTCTCCTGCTCTCTGTCTTCTGCTCTCTGTCTTCTAACGGAGAGACACACCTTCAGAGGAAATGTGGGTAGTGTTGTCCCTTTTTAGGTAGCAGTAGGTTAATACTGGTAAGTTGCTTCAACAATACTAAGGACCATGATTCATACAATACTCACAATCCCAGTGCTTGAAGTGGACTGAAATAGGTGCCACTCATTTTGGGTGCCAGTACTGTTTATATTTAGGTGCAGGAATATTTTTAAGCCAGCAATATTCTATAAGATGCTGGTACTCAAAACTGAGGTGTCAGTACTGGTGTGTTCCAGTCCAAATCAAACACTGCTCATACGCATATACCCATACTTCTCTCTCCCCAGTCTCCTCAGAAGCCAGTGTGAGGAGCCAGTCCAGGCTGAAGGCCGCCCTCTACTGGCTGTGTGGGATGGAGCGGCAAAAGGAGGGTGACAGCGCCCCACAGCCCCCTCTTCTTCTCGACCCCGCTAGCTCTCTGGAAGAGGACCCATGCCTTAGCCACGTGGTCGACGCCAACCTCATCTGCCTCTCCATCGCCGTATTTATCATTGGATACTGGGCCTAGTGAGGAATTCTCAACAACCAAAGATATTGGCAGGGACAGGTGGTGCTTGGCCATTGCTGCAGCATCATAGGAGTGCTACTGAAGTGTCACAGCAAAGGCTGTTATTTATTATTGTATAATAGCAATGTATAGTTGTTTTTTTAACCCCTCCACCCCCCTCTTCAGAGGACAAATATCTTCATTTATTTTTTTACAGCTTTTTTTGCTACATACACATACATGGTACTTTTATATAAAGCAGTCACATAACAATAATACATTACCAAACAAACTCTTTAATCCCAACCCTCAACCACTCTCAGCCTAGACCACCCTCATTTGGTTTCCATGTGCCATATATTTTTCAATTGTGCTGTGATTTTTTTTCTCAATTTTTGAATCTTTCTAATCGTATATTATGCACAGATTGTGAGCTAAAGATGAAAACCTTTCCTATGAGTATTATATTATTTATTGACAGACTATGGCTTTCCAAATTGCCCAACACTGCTATTTGTAAGGTTAATTTTAAGTGCATGTTGTGATTTTTTTTTTTTTAACATTCCTGAACCTGTGACCAGAAACAAGCTACATATGGACAATACCAGAATAAATGATCTATTGATTCTGTCTCTTCGCAACAAAATCTACAGAGCTGAGATTGCCATATATATGGGGCATACAACAATCTGTTGGTGTCAAGAATTGTATATAATAATTTAAATTGAAAACTAAGTATTGAATCAAGTGTAGTTTTGTGTACCAGTTCATAAACCCTATGCCATGGAATTGGTACATCAAAAATCTCCTCCCATTTATTTTGTAACCTGTATGGCACAGCTGTTAACATTTTTGACCTCAGATGAAACAGGTATATTTTTCTATTTATGCCAGTTCCTTTCAGCCAATTTGTATCTTTACTATATGGCAGCAATGTATAGTTTTGATTGGCAGTGTTTAAATGGGCATGATGCCTCTCAATATGCTGTATTATAGTTCTTACTAATAGTATACATTAGATTATAATATACAGTATAAATTCAGTATTCAGCTGACATGAATAAACACGGAATATTACTGTTTTAATTCATGTTTTGTTTATTTGGAGTAATAATACCCAAAACTATTTTCCTTTAATATGAACAAACAGTGGAGGATCCATTCACTCATTATCGAAAATCTTTGTTCATTTTCAGGTTGAAAAGACATGGGCAGAAAAAAGGCAACGCAAATCACATTCAAAACGTGCAATAATCAAAAGCAGAGTGAGAAGCCAGGTTACCCACTAAAGATTGTCAACATAATATCCTTAATTTGAATAGTAATCATAAAATAAAATCTGGGATATTGTTCTGTTGGGTTGTTGCTTGTCCATTTCCTGAGCTAAATTAAATTCAAATGGAAATCAAAACAAATCATTTCTCAAATAAAAAATCTGTGGCAGGGAATGTCCAATCCATCCCTTTTCTTATAGAACTTTTCTTTTAAAGGGGAAATCTGTGATTGGTATACACATTTTGTCAGGGGTGACTGTTTGAATTCAGCTCTGTTCAATAACAATGTATCACATGGTTTGATTGGGGTTGAATAAAACACGGTCCTATGGTATATTGAGGTAAGACAGGTTAAAAACAACAACAGATGAAACAGGGTGAATATTGGGGGTGGAGAAGGCACAGTATGAAACGAAACAGTTACTTCAATTGCACTCCTCACTGGTACTTATTTGGTCCTTGGCAACTATTTATTAAAACATTTATATTAGAAACACAAAGCAGCGTACTTATTAATCAACTGGCATCTTTGGTCCATGAGAGATTCTCATCAAATCAAGTATGGCAATTTATAGGATTCTTTGGGCTCACCATGTATATTTGCTCATCAATAGCACTTTCTGTATTACATTTCTATTATTTGGCCCATTAAAAACCATTAAAGAAAGTTCTCAAATGGGGCAAAATTGCAGTTTTGTAGACAATCTTAGGTAATGCATTGAGGACATACAAATGAGCAATTTCTATTCAAAAAACATTCCTTCAACCACCATACAATGCACCACAGGGAAGAAAGTTACATAATACAAAAATACTAGTCCTGAGCTTTTAGGTTTACAAGCTTAGCCTCCCACCCCACCCCCAATTCAATGTCAACATTCTACAATGGATCCAAAGATCAATGATGAAACAGTATATTCAGATTTGCATCAGATGCTTCCAGGTACTGGGTCATAACATTACAGCTTCGCCAGCATTGGAGTTCAGTGGTTATATATATATATATTCCAGTCCCAGTACAGGCTTGGTTGATTCAATAGAAGGCTACAGTGGCATCTCTAGCTGCAGGCCAACCTCCTATCATGTTTAGCAGGTTGAAGGTTCAATGAACATGTGGTGATCCTGTGGTCCAGTTCCAATACTGTTCAGGGTTGATGGCTTATGGATATGGATGGAAGGGTGTTGGTGTTGAGGGTGGTGGGTGCCAACAGTGTTGAGTTTGGATTATAGAGTAAGAGAAGGTTGTCTAGTCCCTGTATTGTTGTAGAGAGTAATGTTGTCTAGGGGTTGTTTGTTGCAGACATTATTGCTCACTGGATTGGTGGAGCACAGGGAGTTTGTATGGTCCAGTCTGTAGAGGCTCAGAGCTGACTCTGACTACGGCGATTGGATGAATGGCTAGCATATTGGCCAATTGGGGCAGAATGTTTTTTTGGGGGGATGTCAGTTGGAGTGATCCCTCCCGCTTTCACAGACTGGTGCTCTCTGATTGGATCTCAGGGTTCGAGGGTGGGGTTGGAGAGGGGGCGGGCTCATGACCAGCAGAGCTCTCCCCTTGTATGTCCACCGTAATTTCAGGGATAAGGGCTCGGCCAATCCCCTTCAAGTTCAGGCTGGCATCTACAGAAGACATTTAGATTGACAGGTAAGTGATCAATCAGGCAAAACACAGCCTACTAGGGTTAGGATTAATTCCATTTTAATTCAGGCAATTCAGGGGATAAATTTAAATTCCAGTTCAAGAATTGAGAAGTGCTATTTATTAACCAATTCAGGGGATAAATGAAAATTTCAGTTTAAGAATTGAGAAGTGGTATTTATTAGCCAATTCGGGATATAAATTAAAATGCCAGTTCAAGAATTGAGAAGTGCAATTTATTGTTTTCAATTAGGATTTTTCGATTTCAGGTCACTTCCTGAATTGATGCATTTGACCTTAACCCTGTAGTACACCACTATCAGCCTGCAACAAGAAGCTCTACAGAACAGACAGAGGCACACGCATCACCGAACAGACCATATCCACATCAGACACCTCAAACCTAAGGAAAGCACACAAACTCTGCATACTGCAGAAAAGACACCAAAGATTTGTCATATTGTAAAAAAAAAATATATATATATGCATTTCCTTTTATTTTTTTAATTTTATATATATATATATATATATATAAAATTAAAAAAATAAAAGGAAATACATTTGACTATGACAGGGAAGTTGAATGCCACTTTTGCATACTGGAGAAAAGACACCAAGGATTTGTCATATTGTAAAAATATATATATAATAAAAAAGGAAATGCATTTGACTATGACAGGGAAGTTGAATGCCACGTTCTAGTCACAGTTCGTACATTTTTCGATGTGGGAAATGTGATTTCAATAACAGAGTGGCTTTGAGAGTATTGTTGGTGTGTTACTCTGAAATGCTAGAAGTGTATCACCTAGGTTCTAGAGTGCTTCAAATAAATTAAACTAAATCCAGTCATTTAGATGGTCTGGACATAAATGTTAAAATATCCCACAACTCTTTGCTTTTATGCTGATTCATTCTAAACTTAATGTCCAGGCCTTCTATTATTTGACTTAGATAAGAAATAGGAAGTAGAGTACCGACTGGACCATCAGTATCAGACTGGACCATCTCTTGGACTATCCCAGGGGTGTACGAGTGGTTAGTTAACAAGGGTAGGTGTAAGTAGCCTTCAACCACAGCCATGGCACAACGGGGTGGGAATCACATGTATGTTATTTACTATTGGCAGGCAGGGTTAATGCATTGGGCTCAACCACACACACACACACACACACACACACACACACACACACACACACACACACACACACACGCAGACGCAGACTAACACACGAGCACGTACGCACACACACGGAGAGCAAGGGGCTGCAAATCAGAGCGTTAGCCAATCATATCCTTACCATTACCTGCCTCTCAATCTCAGCTCACAGGCAGGGCGGCAGCTCACACATCTGCAATATTCCAATATTTACCCATCATGCATTTTAAATTAAATCACCACAATTACAGTGTAAGGTGTGCGTGAGGCAATACTAAAGGCAGTGAGACCAGAATCCAAGCGAACAAACACCTTTCACTGTTACACTTCTCTCTCTGTGAGAGTCCTGATGAAATCACACAATGCTCGATTAGCTAGCATTGTCAGCAGCATATGATTTCATTGGCAGTTGGACAGTTAACTGTGTTAATACAGTAGGAAGTACAGGGCTGTGTAACTATGTCTGAAACAGACTTAGCCAGAGCTTGAAAAAAAAGATTCTCAAATTGTCCTTCCAGACTAAAGAAAGAATGCATAGATAACATGCAGTATAATATAATATTAGTGGCCTGAGGGCACACACTTAATATGTTGTGGAAAGTGTTATGAAATGTCATGTAATATTTTAAATGATTTGAAAGTAAATGAATCCTGTTAGCACAGGCCCAGAGACAGTATCGTACACCGAGACAAATTCCTGGCTACATTGTTGAATAGCAATTTTTTTTCTGATTTGGACTCTGAGCATATAATGGAACGTTTGGCAAACAAGGACATTTCCATTAGTGCAGGAAGTGTGTGTGTGTGTGTGTGTGTGGAAATAGGGCCAACAATACATCAGTATGTGCTACTGCAATACCGTGTCTGAGTCAGCCAGGGAGCCTCCTGCTCTGCATGGAACCTTGAGAGTTCCTACCAGGAAAACTGCCACCCCCACCCACCCACACACCCACCCCCACCCACAAACTCCTCTGTTGAGATGCGTTTCCAGCTCTGATTATTATGTGAAGATAATGAAGGAGCCGATTGGTGAATAATACACTGAAACTATATCCTTCTTTTAGTCATCCCTCTGTCCTTCCTTTCTCTGGGTGCATTTTAGACTGTGTGTCATACCTTCTAGAAACGTCCTTTCTCTGGGTGCATTTTAGACTGTGTGTCATACCTTCTAGAAACGTCCTTTCTCTGGGTGCATTTTAGACTGTGTGTCATACCTTCTAGAAACGTCCTTTCTCTGGGTGCATTTTAGACTGTGTGTCATACCTTCTAGAAACGTCCTTTCTCTGGGTGCATTTTAGACTGTGTGTCATACCTTCTAGAAACGTCCTTTCTCTGGGTGCATTTTAGACTGTGTGTCATACCTTCTAGAAACGTCCTTTCTCACCAGAGTGTGTTTCCTTTTTTATCACACGACGTAGCATATCTCTGATAGGATATGGGCTATGACTCTATTACCTATGACTCACACAGCACATATTGAGAGCTGGATCGTGTCCTCTGTTGTAAGGTATACTGGCCAACGAGCAAGTAAGTTTGTGTCATGACAGTTTAATATCCGTTATAGTCATGAGTAGTTTGGATTGGTAAAGGATGGACTGTAACTTTACCGGTGATGACCTTGGAGGCGGAGCCGCAGGTCCCGTTGCTGTCGTCATTGGTGGGCGGCTGACGCGGCGGGGGAACTGTAGGTCGGGAGCGTGGCTTCGGAGCCGGCCTGGTGGGGCGAGGGAGGGAGCCAGAGTGGAAGGAGGATAGAGGGGTGAAGGGGGTGGAGGTTGGACCATCGTGAGGAGGGGTGCTAGGGGGTGTGGGGGTGTGGGGCGGAGAGGGGTCTGACTCCCCCTGAGACTGGGGGGCTTGTGGGGGCTGTGGGGGCGGGTGGCTGGGGGCGTGGATGGGGGTTTCTTTACCAGAGTGGCGTCGTGGAGCGATGAGGGGGTAGGGGTTGTTAGACGCGAGACTGTGGCCAAGGGTGGAGACATTAGCTACAAAGGGGTTGGCCTGTTTGGGTGGGGCAGGGGCTTGCTTCTTAGTACCTGGGGAAGACAATAAACCCATGTATTTAAACTATGAAATCACACTGATCAAAGCACTGATAAGTATGTGAGTTAAAAAGGTCTAAGCTTTCTGTCTGATTTGATTGATGCTATTGTGGTCCTCTGTAGCTCAGTTGGTAGAAAATGGTGCTTGCAACGCCAGGATAGTTGGTTCGATTCCCAGCACCACCCATGTATGCATGACTGTAAGTCATTGTGGATGAAAGTGTCTGCTAAATGGGATATACTATTTGAAATACGTTGTGTCAGTCTCTTAAGTAGAACCTACCAGAGGGTGTAGAGAGGTGTGGTTGGGTACTCAGAGTGTGTTCTCTCACCTCTGCGCCCAATGTGGGGGCTGGGACCCCTGCATCCTGCCTGGGAGTGGGGCGTCCCCACGGTGAGCTGGGAGCCCCCGTTCCTCAGGGGAGGGGGAGTGGAGGTGGGGTCATGGCCAGGGCTGTGGAGATAGAGGACAGGACAAACCCACTGTCACCTGTCAGTCTACAAGCCAGGTCTCAATCAATGCAAATTGATGACATGCAAAAACTGCATCACAGGTCAGGGTTAGTCACTTCATTGGCAATCATGTATAAGAACAATTACAGTGACAATTAGCCAGTTACATGAGTCAAATCACAAAAGACAATTATGTCTCTCAAATCACAGTGTGTTTCCAACTGACCCAAAACAGATGCAAAAACACTACAGGAAACACGGGAAGTTCATTCAAGGAAACTAACTACAGTTGCACATGCATTGAGGATAACCAGTGCAGGAGTACCAAGCCTGCTTGGGATGATACCAGCATGGTAAACCATAGGGCTGTGAGTCGAGAGTTTGGGACGATCACAAAGCAAACATTAGACAACTACATGAAACGCCAAAGCAGGCAGATAGGTATGCATGCTTGGGGAGGGCTGACCAACAGACAGCCACATGAACGGTCCAGACAGACAAATATTTAGGAAGGCTGGTAGGAAGGCAGACACTTGAGGGAGCAGGACAAGCACCCTGTCTGGGAAGGGATAGGACAATAGACAAGCTCCAATCACAAAGCTGCTTCCTGGATCACTAGGAGGCCTTTCAACAAACAGCTAAATCATTGGATTTGAGACATCGGTTTGATTTACAGCATACTTGATTTCATTGGGTGTGATTACAACACACAGTATCAGCCTGCATAGAACATAAAGGGAACAATATGGGACAACCAAACACATGACGGTCAATGACAGAGTGAGTAGCTGTAGGTTGATCAATCAGGATCGACAGCAGGGCGGCGCGCAAACTTCTGGTTTCTGTTTGGCTGATTGGTGACGGGAGGGGAGGGACTCAGTTTCTGCTTCCTCCTTACCTGCTCTCCTCAGCGCTGTGCTGGCTAAGAGGCAGAGGCTGCTGCCCTGTGGCCACCTGGACCTCTGGTGCCCCACCCTGACCTTGACCCCCACCACCACCACCCCCCCCAGCCAGGCCAGGCTGGCCAGCCTCCGTACTCCCACACAGAGTTTGCTCCTGGGTCTGGGGCTCAGCCACGGTCTGGGGCTCAGCCACAGGCTGGGTCTGGGTGACTCCTCCAGCCTCTGGCGGTGGTAGAGGGGGCTGGAAGGCGGGCGAAGAGGCATGATGGTGCTGTTTTCTATTTAGAGTGGCAGCTCTACGTGGGGTGGGGGTAGGGGTGTGGTCACCCAGTTTGTTAGGAGCGGGGCTATACGGGGGGGAGAGGGGAGAGAGTGAGGGGTGAAGACACACCGATGACAACATCAGAGAGGAGAGAGACAGAGAGGAGAGAGACAGAGATGAGAGAGACAGAAAGACAGAGACAGAGACAGGGACTGATACCGACAGTTAAAAGAGAGACCACTCCAGAGAGAGAGAGAGAAGAATGAGGTATTAACCAAAGGCCTTTACTGAAGCAGAGATCACATGAGATCAAAGTGACCTTTGAACTAGTGAACTTTGAGCTCCTGCCATTTCTTTCAGCATGACAACAGAATAGAGTGACAAAACACACAACCAGTAACCTAAAACCTAGGCTTTAATAGAGGTGGCATATAAGAGGTTCAAAGTGTTAAACATTGTTTCGTATTTCAAAATGGTGACACAGCTTGATAAAAGTGTGATTCAATTCAAGACAAGTGAGGGTTAATCCTTATATCTCCTGAAACAATGTGTTAAATTTAAGAACAATTCTTAGTGAGAAGTGTGCTTATTCATCACGTTCACCGCTGGCCTCGGTTTAAACACACATTTTATTGGTTTGTTTCTATAATCATCTTACATATCGGTAATACTGTAGTGTTAAAACACACACAAACACAATTGGAATGGACTTTCACAAACTGGGATTCTGGATTCACAAACTGTCTCCTAGGGTATAGCTTGGACTTTATTAAGAAGGCAGTGGCATTGGCTGTTCCTGCTCCCCAGCGGGCGTTTCTTTGACTGTGATGGACTCGTCAGCCACTACATAGAGGGCTGAGACGGCCGCTGCCCCCCTGGACTCCTGCCTGGTCAGTGTCCGGGGATGGATGCTGAGACCTGGGCTGGGACGGGGGCTGCTACGGGGGTAGGACAGGTACCTGTCTTTGCGGGGAGTGTCCCCTTCCACCAGGCTTCCGGGGCGTCGCCTTTCGAAAGGGCCTGGGTCAGGTTCAGGGGTCATGGCCACGAACATGCCCGACACGTTAAAGTCCACGTCTGGTGAGAAGTGAAACACAGAGAGGTCAGCAAACAAGACAACGGGCATTTCCTGTTCTATATCGTGTGAGGAGTAACTTAGGAGTAACATAGTCACTTAGATAAAGACTTTCTGTAACACAATCCCTCCCAGGTTCAAGTAGAGGTCTCTTACCATCTGGGAAGAACCAGTCAGCGTGCTGGATGATGGGTTCTATGATGGCCACCACATGGACCGAGGTAGCAGCAGCCATCTCTGCCAGAGTCCTGAGGACAGAGAGGGAGAGAGAGATCAAGATCAATGAAACATCAAGCTAAATCTGTTGTTAGGAAATTAACTACTGATATATGTACTGTACAACACTACCAATGCTAATTGTTTAACTCAAATGCAAGGGATGGATTTGTAGAAATAAGAAGACAGGGAAGCACTGCTAAGGTACACAATGGTTGTTTTTTGTAGACAGAAGGCGCTCTTTGGTAAAAGGGGTAAATGGGTCATCAAAAAGAAAGGAGGACCAAGACATTTGGGAACAAAGATTATAAATGTGTTATCTTTGTTTCCACTGAACATGCCATACAAATAAAGGAATTGTTCTGAATTATATGAAGAGTGCCTTGGTCCTTTCTTTTTGATGCCTGCGATGGATGTTGTATATCCTCCTCAGTGTATTGCTCACCCCTCAGTCTTGGACCAGAGCAGGTTGGGTCCCAGCACTATGGCGATGTTACTGGGAGTCATCTTATTCACCTCACTGTCCTGGGCCAGCTTGGCTAGGAACTTTACCAGATACCTAAAAACAAAATCCCAATGGGGGATTGAACCATAGACCTTGTGTGAATCTCATAAATAAATCACTTTTGGGAGCATATAATTAGAGTGGTGGACAATTAAATGTCTCCAGCATTGACACTCACCTGAAGTTGGCCTTGTGGTTCTTTGGCAAACCGTCACATGCCACCCACAAAGCCTGAAGCCTCCTGTCTGGGTCAGACACACTGTACAACACAACATTACATACCCAAATAAGATGGTACAATGTTTCACAGTCTCTATAATAAACACTTGTTGGGTTTGGGTCGTATTCATTAGGGCACACCATAGCAAAACGCTTTGCAACGGAAAACGCAAAAAAATATGTATTATTTGCCAAATCCACGTTTCGGTCTGTTTTCTTCTGTTTTGTGCCTAGTGAATACGAGCATGGTCTTGAAAAGTGTTTCACTGCAGAGTGTGATGAGTATATTGTCCAGTGTATTTGTGGACAGTGAATCATTGTGTACACAGGTGGATATGTAGTATTCTTACTTGGAGGCTTGTGTCCACTCATCATACAGTGCGAAGGTCATAAGGGGTTCAGGCAGCTCTCTGAGGTAGGACTTCAGAGCTCCTGGACAGAGACACGGACAACACAACCACAAATATGGTGCATTATAGTACATGAACTGAATGGGGTTCAATTGTGCATTTGGAAGTAGTGGGACTGCCCCCTTAAAATCAAATCAAAGTTTATTTGTCACGTGCGCCAAATACAACAGGTGTAGACCTTACAGTGAAATGCTTACTTACATGCCCTAACCAACAGTGCAAATTTCATGTAAAAAAATAGGTATTAGGTGAACAATAGATAAGGAAATAAAAAACAACAGTAAAAAGACAGTGAATAATAACAGTAACTAGGCTATATACAGACACCGGTTAGTCAGGCTGATTGAGGTAGTATGTACATGTAGGTATGGTTAAAGTGACTGTGTATATATGATAAACAGAGTAGCAGCAATGTAAAGAGGGGTTGGGATGGACACACACACACACACACACACACACACACACACACACAGCAAATAGTCCGGGTAGGCATTTGATTACCTGTTCAGGAGTCTTATGGCTTGGGGGTAAAAGCTGTTGAGAAGCCTTTTGGTCCTAGACTTGGCACTCTGGTACCGCTTGCCATGCGGTAGTAGAGAGAACAGTCTATGGCTGGGGAGGGTGGGGTCTTTGACAATTTTTAGGGCCTTCCTCTGACACCGCCTGATATAGAGGTCCTGGAAGGCAGAAAGCTTGGCCCCAGTGATGTACTGGGCCGTACGCACTACCCTCTGTAGTGCCTTGCAGTCGGAGGCCGAACAGTTGCCGTACCAGGCAGCGATGCAATCAGTCAGGATGCTCTCGATGGTGCAGCTGTAGAACCTTTTGAGAATCTGAGGACCCATGCCAAATCTTTTTAGTTTCCTGAGGGGGAATAGGCTTTGTTGTGCCCTCTTTACAAACTGTCTTGGTGTGCTTGGACCACTCTAGTTTGTTGGTGATGTGGACACCAAGGAACTTGAAGCTCTCAACCTGCTCCACTACAGCCCCGTCGATGAGAATGTGGGCGTGCTCAGTCCTCCTTTTCCTGTAGTCCACAATCATCTCCTTAGTCTTGGTTACGTTAAGGGATAGGTTGTTACTCTGGCACCACCCAGCCAGGTCTCTAACCTCCTCCCTATAGGCTGTCTCGTCGTTGTCAGTGGTCAGGCCTACCACTGTTGTGTTGTCTGCAAACTTAATGATGGTGTTGGAGTCGTACCTGGCCACACAGTCGTGGGTGAACAGGGAGTACAGGAGGGGACTGCGCACGCACCCCTGAGGGACTCCAGTGTTGGGGATCAGCGTGGCAGATGTGTTGATACGTACACTCACCACCTGGGGGCGGCCCGTCAGGAAGTTCAGGATCCAGTTGCAGAAGGAGGTGTTTAGTCCCATGATCCTTAGCTTAGTGATGAGCTTTGAGGGTACTATGGTGTTGAATCCTGAGCTGTAGCCAATGAATAGCATTCTGAAGTAGGTGTTCCTTTTGTCCAGGTGGGAAAGGGCAGTGTGGAGTGCAATAGAGATTGCATCATCTGTGGATCTGTTTGGGCGGTATGCAAATTGGAGTGGGTCTAGGGTTTCTGGGATAATGATGTTGATGTGAGCCATTACCAGCCTTTCAAAGCACTTCATGGCTACGGACTTGAGTGCTACGGATCTGTAGTCATTTAGGCAGGTTGCCTTTGTGTTCTTGAGCACAGGAACTATGGTGGTCTGCTTGAAACATGTTGGTATTATAGACTCAATCAGGGACATGTTGAAAATGTCAGTGAAGACACCTGCCAGTTGGTCAGCACATGCCCGGAGAACACGTCCTGGTAATCCGTCTGGCCTCGCGGCCTTGTGAATGTTGACCTGTTTAAAGGTCTTACTCACGTCGGCTACGGAGAGCGTGATCACACAGTCGTCCGGAACAGCTGATGCTCTCATGCATGCCTCAGTATTGCTTGCCTCAAAGCGAGCATAGAAGTGATTTTGCTCGTCTGGGTTGCTCGTGTCACTGGGCAGCTAGCGGCTGTGCTTCCCTTTGTAGTCTGTAATAGTTTGCAAGCCCTGCCACATAAGACGAGTGTCGGAGCCTGTGTAGTACGATTCAATCTTAGCCCTGTGTTGGCGCTTTGCCTGTTTGATGGTTCGTCGGAGGGCATGGCAGGATACATGATCATTTTTAACTCAAATATACACCATTCCCACTGGACTGAATACAGTCTCAAATCCAAAGATTGCAGATCGTATTGTCTTCCACTCTGCACCCCCAAATTCAACCCCTGCATAGACTATTGAGAGTAAAGGGGAACGAAAACAACTTTAATGAGATATGTAAGGGAAATGGGTCATACCAGCTACAGCATGGGGGTCAGAGTAAAACTCCTCTAACTGGGAGGTGGAACAGTCCAGCGCTGCCTTCAGCTTCTTTAGTTTGGAGGCCCCAGCAGCGATTCGGAACAGACCCTGAGAAGAGAGAGATACAGTTTTAAAGTCTTAAAGTTTACAAATGTTTTTTTCTTCATAGCAAATTAGAACTGGTTCAACAAACTAACCACGGTTAGATACAAATATAAATGAGGAAAAATGCCAATTTGCATTGAATTGAGAAGCTCTTT
Organism: Salmo trutta; assembly: GCF_901001165.1. Classification (NCBI taxonomy): domain Eukaryota; kingdom Metazoa; phylum Chordata; class Actinopteri; order Salmoniformes; family Salmonidae; genus Salmo; species Salmo trutta. The sequence continues at coordinate 65,902,008 of NC_042957.1, read as the reverse complement.
GAGGGGGAAATGGATGTCTACTTTCTGTTCTAATATTAGAGAAGGCCGTCTGGTTTGGGTATGACTGAGACAAGGAAGGAGGGAGAAAATAGATACCATCATATCACATCTAGAGATACGAGTCTCTGAGGTTGAGCGAAAGATATTTGCAACAACAGTTCTGACTGTCTGTATAAAAAGAAAAGAAATGAAAGCGTTACAGTTGAAAACTTCCCTCCAAGGCACGAGGCTGGTTAACCAACCAAAGAACCAGACCACAGATGTCATCAGTACCAGACCGTAGGCTCTTACTCAGCATGTGTGTGAAATGGCAATTGCCTAGTCTTCTGTCTGTAACATGTTGGTTTTGATCATAAAGGAGTGGGTATTTTGCTACACATTAGATATGGATAGGGTGACTTACCCTCAATAATTACCAGTGCATTGAGACCTAGTGAGAAGCACTATAAAAACGCTAGCCCAGGGTTACCCAACTGGCAGCCCGCGGTCCAAATGATTTGAATTTGTAAAACTGTAAAAACACCAGCAAATCAGCTCCAAGTGCTTTTCATTTTGGAAATCTGTTCCAAAGTATTCCCACATATAATGGAGAGATATATTGCAATTGATACTATACAAATGTAAGCAAGGTTTGAAATGATTATGTTTTAGTCCAATATTATATCTGTATGGGCTTCTTGCGGTCAATTTGCCATCGACAAATGATTTGTAATTATATTCTGGCCCCCAGATCATCCACTCAAGAAAAAATCTAGTTGATGATCCCTGCGCTAGTCCATTCTTTTCCTCATCATCATCATCATCATCATCATCGTCATGGTGACGGTTACCTCCTCCTTCATGCCAGTCTCCAGCAGCATCATGACACAGGCCTCTAAGGGCAGGGCGATCTCACGGTTACTCCTCTTCAGGTGCTCTTCCAGAGCCGTGCCGTACGCAGGCTTCTCCATCCATGAGTCTGTACACAGGGCACAACATGGCCGCCAGCGTGGGTCAGTTTCATTATCATGAACCGTATGTGAGGAAACAAAGATTCTGTTCTCACTGCTAGGTTATTCCTGTCATTTTAGAGCACGACTAACAGATTAACCAACTGCATCTTAGCACATGTCATGAATTGATCTGTTCCAGAGTTCGACCAGGGCCTCTATTCAAAAAGCGCTCAGAGTAGGACTGCTGATCTAGGATCAGTTTAGCCTTTCAGTTCATAATGAATCAGCTTTATACAGACAGGGGGATAAGGGCCCAGATGTGTGTAGGACTGCTGATCTAGGATCAGTTTAACCTTTCAGTTCATAATGAATCAGCTTTATACGGACAGGGGGATACGGGCCCAGATGTGACTGTAGATGGTTTTCAGTTCATAATGAATCAGCTTTATACAGACAGGGGGATACGGGCCCAGATGTGACTGTAGATGCTTTTAAGACAGAGCCATTTTCACTCAAATCTAATTTAACCTGATTCTATCTAATTCCTGTTTCATTAAGTCAGAGAAAAACTGCTCATTAGCACCGCTTTGTTTTACTGCTAAGGCAATGAAGAGCCAAGACTTAACAAACCGACGCAGTTAAGTCACTTGAGATTTTCTCTTTTTATAACAAACCTTTATCAGACTAGGTATCCTACTTAACATGACATGAAAAGTTGGCTGTGCTTTGTGAATACTGGCTTTGAAATGAAAGAGACTACTGGTTAGAGGTAAAACATATCTGACCAAGGTGATGCAGTCAGAACATTCACTGCATGAAGTGAGAAAGCATTTTGAATCAACATTCAGCTGAATTTATTCTTGCAGGGGAAGAACATTCATGTTTTGTATTTTATCAAGAAAATTGTTAACAGGTTTTGATTCATTAAGGTTTCCTTTACCGTTCTGTGCCTGTATGGTCGGCAGGACTCCTTCCAGAGCAGCCAGAGACCTCCTGTGGTAGTCAGCCTGGGCCTCTACCAACTGATACACATTCACATGGCATCACACACATTCACATGGCATCACACACATACACATGGCATCACACACATTCACATGGCATCACACACATTCACATGGCATCACACACATTCACATGGCATCACACACATTCACATGGCATCACACACATTCACATGGCATCACACACATTCACATGGCATCACACACATTCACATGGCATCACACACATTCACATGGCATCACACACATTCACATGGCATCACACACATTCACATGACATCACACACATTCACATGGCATCACACACATGGCATCACACACATTCACATGGCATCACACACATACACATGACATCACACACATTCACATGGCATCACACACATTTATGTTGTATCACATATTCAATTTATTCCAAATGCCACACCTTAAATTCCCTGAGGGCAAGAAAGTTATTCAATCCAATACTACCCTACTGTTAATGTAACATTTCAAATGATGAGCTAATGTGGGTAAAATGTGATCTGAAGGAAATGATGATGTTATGATATAGTCAGGATGAAGAATACTCACAATAACATAGTAGCGGGCGTAGTCTCCCTCCTTGGAGGAGAAGTTATACATGTCAGCAGACAGCTGGTCCTGAGGAAGGACCATGTGAACATCAGCATTTTGTCCCTTCAAATGTGGTGTAGACCCACTTTTGATTGGGTCTACACCACAGAGATTGATTGTTCATCCTAGACACAGAAGGGGGGGGGTCTGTTTGGGAAAGGTGGCCTAGTCAGAGGTTATAGATATATGTGCTTGTGACGTTGTATCTTGTCTTGGAGCTGCAACACCCATTGTAGTTAATACATCTAGCCTGCTTTCTTTGGTATCCCTCTGGATCATTGAACCAGAACATTGAACCTGACAATGTGAATAGCATGTATAGGTAACTGACAGCACAGTCATGACCCTTTAATAACATAGCCCTAATAACATGTATGTCAGGCTCTGTTCATGCCCCTGTCACAATAACCCTCTGTTCGTACCCCTGTCACAATAACCCTCTGTTCATACCCCTGTCACAATAACCCTCTGTTCATACCCCTGTCACAATAACCCTCTGTTCATACCCCTGTCCCAATAACCCTCTGTTCATACCCCTGTCACAATAACTTTCTGTTCATACCCCTGTCACAATAACCTTCTGTTCATACCCCTGTCACAATAACCTTCTGTTCATACCCCTGTCACAATAACCCTCTGTTCATACCCCTGTCACAATAACCTTCTGTTCATACCCCTGTCACAATAACCCTCTGTTCATACCCCTGTCACAATAACCTTCTGTTCATACCCCTGTCACAATAACCTTCTGTTCATACCCCTGTCACAATAACCTTCTGTTCATACCCCTGTCACAATAACCTTCTGTTCATACCCCTGTCACAATAACTTTCTGTTCATACCCCTGTCACAATAACCCTCTGTTCATACCGTCACAAAAACTTTCTGTTCATACCCCTGTCACAATAACTTTCTGTTCATACCCGTCACAATAACCTTCTGTTCATACCCTTGTCACAATAACCCTCTGTTCATACCCCTGTCACAATAACCCTCTGTTCATACCCCTGTCACAATAACCCTCTGTTCATACCCCTGTCACAATAACCCTCTGTTCATACCCCTGTCACAATAACCTTCTGTTCATACCCCTGTCACAATAACCCTCTGTTCATACGCCTGTCACAATAACCCTCTGTTCATACCCCTGTCACAATAACCCTCTGTTCATACCCCTGTCACAATAACCCTCTGTTCATACCCCTGTCACAATAACCCTCTGTTCATACCCCTGTCACAATAACCCTCTGTTCATACGCCTGTCACAATAACCCTCTGTTCAGCCAGGTCATCAGATATGATCCTGTCATGATTAAGAAGCCTTAGCTGGAATGACGCCATCTTTTCAACTTTACCTCCAGTCATTAGAGCAGGAAGGTATTCCCAATTTTCCAAGGTCATCTAGGAATACCAGGAGTGTGTGCTCTCATGCTGCCCTGTACTGTGCCTAGACTTTCCTTTATACTGAGAGTTTTTTCATAGTGCTGGAAACCTGCAGAATTCCCTGGAAACCTAATTCTACCACTTTGCAAACCATTACATCCTCTGCTGTATGTGCACATTTGGTGCACATATTATAAATGATATCAGTTCAATACACTATGAAAGTAAATACATGTTGACATGATTTCAGTGGAGACACTTGATATGGCGAATCAATCTGTAAAAAACGGCTGTTCTGTTTTTATCCCAAATCAATCTATAAAACAACAGCTTTTCTCCAGAGTCTTGTTACGACAGTATGTATTTTGCTAGCGAGTGACCAGTTCCTTTTCATTGAAAAATTCTAACTAGACTTGAATGAATACTACCTACAGTACCTTACACATCTCCACTTTGTTCAGGGCCTCGTCCATCTCGTCTTTGAGAGTCTCAACCTTGGCGACAGTGGCCTGGTAGTTTGTGGAAAAGTGAATAGACTTGCTTGCCTGCAACCACCTGGAACAAAAAGAAAATATAATGGAGATGTGGACCTTTGTCTCATCTATGTGTGAACACATATCTTTACTTGAGAAATGCACATACAACTTTTGCTAAATATTTTTTTTTATTTGTCATAGCTTTATTTTTGGGGTTCTGGTCCAGTAACTGGCTCTGGGGTTCTGGTCCAGTACCTGGCTCTGGGGTTCTGGTCCAGTAACTGGCTCTGGGGTTCTGGTCCAGTACCTGGCTCTGGGGTTCTAGTCCAGTACCTGGCTCTGGGGTTCTGGTCCAGTACCTGGCTCTGGGGTTCTGGTCCAGTACCTGGCTCTGGGGTTCTGGTCCAGTACCTGGCTCTGGGGTTCTGGTCCAGTACCTGGCTCTGGGGTTCTGGTCCAGTACCTGGCTCTGGGGTTCTAGTCCAGTACCTGGCTCTGGGGTTCTGGTCCAGTACCTGGCTCTGGGGTTCTAGTCCAGTAACTGGCTCTGGGGTTCTAGCCCAGTAACTGGCTCTGGGGTTCTGGTCCAGTACCTGGCTCTGGGGTTCTGGTCCAGTACCTGGCTCTGGGGTTCTGGTCCAGTACCTGGCTCTGGGGTTCTAGTCCAGTAACTGGCTCTGGGGTTCTAGTCCAGTAACTGGCTCTGGGGTTCTAGCCCAGTACCTGGCTCTGGGGTTCTAGCCCAGTACCTGGCTCTGGGGTTCTAGTCCAGTAACTGGCTCTGGGGTTCTAGTCCAGTACCTGGCTCTGGGGTTCTAGTCCAGTACCTGGCTCTGGGGTTCTAGTCCAGTACCTGGCTCTGGGGTTCTGGTCCAGTACCTGGCTCTGGGGTTCTAGTCCAGTAACTGGCTCTGGGGTTCTGGTCCAGTAACTGGCTCTGGGGTTCTAGTCCAGTAACTGGCTCTGGGGTTCTAGCCCAGTACCTGGCTCTGGGGTTCTAGTCCAGTAACTGGCTCTGGGGTTCTAGCCCAGTACCTGGCTCTGGGGTTCTAGTCCAGTAACTGGCTCTGGGGTTCTAGCCCAGTACCTGGCTCTGGGGTTCTAGTCCAGTACCTGGCTCTGGGGTTCTAGTCCAGTAACTGGCTCTGGGGTTCTAGTCCAGTACCTGGCTCTGGGGTTCTAGTCCAGTACCTGGCTCTGGGGTTCTGGTCCAGTACCTGGCTCTGGGGTTCTAGTCCAGTAACTGGCTCTGGGGTTCTAGCCCAGTAACTGGCTCTGGGGTTCTGGTCCAGTACCTGGCTCTGGGGTTCTGGTCCAGTACCTGGCTCTGGGGTTCTAGTCCAGTAACTGGCTCTGGGGTTCTAGTCCAGTAACTGGCTCTGGGGTTCTGGTCCAGTACCTGGCTCTGGGGTTCTAGTCCAGTAACTGGCTCTGGGGTTCTAGCCCAGTACCTGGCTCTGGGGTTCTAGTCCAGTAACTGGCTCTGGGGTTCTAGCCCAGTACATGGCTCTGGGGTTCTAGTCCAGTACCTGGCTCTGGGGTTCTGGTCCAGTACCTGGCTCTGGGGTTCTAGTCCAGTACCTGGCTCTGGGGTTCTAGTCCAGTAACTGGCTCTGGGGTTCTAGTCCAGTAACTGGCTCTGGGGTTCTAGTCCAGTAACTGGCTCTGGGGTTCTAGTCCAGTAACTGGCTCTGGGGTTCTAGTCCAGTACCTGGCTCTGGGGTTTTAGTCCAGTAACTGGCTCTGGGGTTCTAGTCCAGTAACTGGCTCTGGGGTTCTAGTCCAGTAACTGGCTCTGGGGTTCTAGTGCAGTACCTGGCTCTGGGGTTCTAGTCCAGTAACTGGCTCTGAGGTTCTAGTGCAGTACCTGGCTCTGGGGTTCTAGTCCAGTAACTGGCTCTGAGGTTCTAGTGCAGTACCTGGCTCTGAGGTTCTAGTGCAGTACCTGGCTCTGGGGTTCTAGTACAGTACCTGGCTCTGGGGTTCTAGTACAGTACCTGGCTCTGGCTGAGTCATAGTCTAGGACTAGCTTAGCCAGCTGTTTCCTCTGTCTCAGGATGTTGGGAATGTCCACCTGGGTAGGTATAGGAGTGATCATAAATGGTGTCATTATCATTAGTATGACCATTGGCATGCTCAGTGTTATCAATGCCAGGGTAAGATATGGAGAGTGTTGGTGGTCACCTCTGCTAGCTGGTTGAGAGGTTCCAGGATGTCTCTCTCTAGCTGGACCTCGTGTTGCATCAGCTCAGACGCTAGTCTGCTCTCTGCCTCCCCACACACATCCATCATCTTACTGCCACACACACACACACACACACACACACACACACACACACACACACACACACACACACGTGTAAAGACACACACGCGTAAAGACACACATACACACAGATAAACAGGGAGAAAGAGGAGAGAGAGAGAGAGAGACACCGTTATCACTGCATTATCAATCCTAAAGCTGAGAGTAATAGATATTGTAGGAATACCACAAACACATTTGGGGCCTTTTAAACAACCATATCCATCCCTGTATAACTCTCACTAGATTAGTCCTGGGATCTGATCATGTTCTGTGCTTATGGACTAACTTTCTCAACTGAATCTTTCTGAATCCGCATGTTGAACATGTAGAAACCATGTTCAAACCACATATCATAGTCTGGTTTCAAAACACAGATGTAGCCTGGTCTTGGACTCAGAAGCATGGAAAATCTCCACTGTACCTGGGAAACCGGCCCCATATATGTCTGCTGTCACTGCTCCACACTCACCCAATCAGTGACTCCTCCCCCAGCTGGCTTCCTCCATCCTGCATAGCCTGGGACAGCGCTGTCAGAGGGAGCTTTTTCTGCGGCAGGAAACACAAGGCATCATGGGGTTTGTAGTTAAATTGCTCAACACAAGACATGTTACTGTATAATCTTTCATCTCGGACACCCAGAACTAAAATGTTGTATTATGCCTCAGATGCGCTATTAAGTTCTGGGGGGGGGGGGGGGACACGTGATAGAACATATACTAATGAGACTAGCGAAGTGTCCACCCCTCGAAACACAAACTCTCAGCCAGTTCTGGGCAAGTCTATTCGGAATCATAAAGGTCCATGTTTCGAACACGAGATAAGCAGACAATTCTGGAGTGAAAGTAATGACAGTGAATTGCCAGTCATATCAGTAATGTTGCATCACTGGGGCGGGTCTGGCTAACAGTAGTTTGGAAAGATAGTGGAGGGTTTGGAGAGGCCTACTCCACATGTCTATCCACTGAGTCTATCCTCTGTTATTTACTGAGAGATGCTGTGTAGTGATTGCAGAGGAGAGAGAACATTGAGATCATGGATAACTTGTCTCAAGTCTCGGGTTCCTTTCTCTAGTGCTTAAAACCTACCTTGAAATAACTCAAAATTACAGTAATTGCACATCTTTCATTGACATTAGTATGTGGTAAATGTGGATGTCTGAGTTAGAGGTAAGAGCTGTTCACAACATCTCCCTGAGAAGGAGAGATACAAGAGGATAGGTAAAGGAGAGATATAAGAGTAGAGGGGGAGAAGGAGAGGTAGAGAAGGAGAGATAGAGAAGGAGAGATAGAGAAGGAGAGGATGAGAAGGAGAGGTAGAAAAGGAGAGATAGAAGAGGAGAGGGTGAGAAGGTGTGATAATAGAGGATGAGAAGGAGAGGTAGAGAAGGAGATAGAAGAGAAGAGGGTGAGAAGGTGTGATAATAGAGGATGAGAAGGAGAGGTAGAGAAGGAGAGATAGAAGAGGAGAGGGTGAGAAGGTGTGATAATAGAGGATGAGAAGGAGGTAGAGAAGGAGAGATAGAAGAGGAGAGGGTGGGAAGGTGTGATAATAGAGGATGAGAAGGAGAGATAGAAGAGGAGAGGGTGAGAAGGTGTGATAATAGAGGATGAGAAGGAGGTAGAGAAGGAGAGAGAGAAGAGGAGAGGGTGAGAAGGTGTGATAATAGAGGATGAGAAGGAGGTAGAGAAGGAGAGAGAGAAGAGGAGAGGGTGAGAAGGTGTGATAATAGAGGGTGAGAAGGAGAGGTAGAGAAGGAGATAGAAGAGGAGAGGGTGAGAAGGTGTGATAAAGGAGGGTGAGAAGGATAGGTAGAGAAGGAGAGATAGAAGAGGAGAGGGTGAGAAGGAGAGGTAGAGAAGGAGAGATAGAAAAGGAGAGGGTGAGAAGGTGTGATAAAGGAGGGTGAGAAGGAGAGGTAGAGAAGGAGAGATAGAAGAGAAGAGGGTGAGAAGGTGTGATAAAGGAGGGTGAGAAGGAGAGGTAGAAGAGGAGAGGGTGAGAAGGTGTGATAATAGAGGATGAGAAGGAGAGGTAGAGAAGGAGATAGAAGAGGGTTAGAAGGTATGATAATAGAGGATGAGAAGGAGAGGTAGAGAAGGAGATAGAAGAGGAGAGGGTTAGAAGGTGTGATAATAGAGGATGAGAAGGAGAGGTAGAGAAGGAGATAGAAGAGGGTTAGAAGGTGTGATAATAGAGGATGAGAAGGAGAGGTAGAGAAGGAGATAGAAGAGAAGAGGGTGAGAAGGTGTGATAATAGAGGATGAGAAGGAGAGGTAGAGAAGGAGATAGAAGAGGAGAGGGTTAGAAGGTGTGATAATAGAGGATGAGAAGGAGAGGTAGAGAAGGAGATAGAAGAGGAGAGGGTGAGAAGGTGTGATAATAGAGGATGAGAAGGAAAGGTAGAGAAGGAGATAGAAGAGGAGAGGGTTAGAAGGAGAGGTAGAGAAGGAGATAGAAGAGGAGAGGGTTAGAAGGTGTGATAATAGAGGATGAGAAGGAGAGGTAGAGAAGGAGATAGAAGAGGGTTAGAAGGTGTGATAATAGAGGATGAGAAGGAGAGGTAGAGAAGGAGATAGAAGAGGAGAGGGTTAGAAGGAGAGGTAGAGAAGGAGATAGAAGAGGAGAGGGTTAGAAGGTGTGATAATAGAGGATGAGAAGGAGAGGTAGAGAAGGAGATAGAAGAGGGGAGGGTTAGAAGGTGTGATAATAGAGGGTGAGAAGGAGAGGTAGAGAAGGAGATAGAAGAGGAGAGGGTGAGAAGGTGTGATAATAGAGGGTGAGAAGGAGAGGTAGAGAAGGAGATAGAAGAGGGTTAGAAGGAGAGGTAGAGAAGGAGATAGAAGAGGAGAGGATGAGAAGGAGAGGTAGAGAAGGAGAGATAGAAGAGGAGAGGGTGAGAAGGTGTGATAATAGAGGATGAGAAGGAGAGGTAGAGAAGGAGAGATAGAAGAGGAGAGGGTTAGAAGGTGTGATAATAGAGGATGAGAAGGAGAGGTAGAGAAGGAGATAGAAGAGGAGAGGATGAGAAGGAGAGGTAGAGAAGGAGATAGAAGAGGAGAGGGTGAGAAGGTGTGATAATAGAGGATGAGAAGGAGATTGTCCTTACGTGTCTCTTTTCTGCCTCCGTTCCGATGTGACCCTGTAGACAGGTGACCAGTCTCTTGTGTGCGTTGTGGGACACCAGACGGACCAGCTCCATGCGCCTTTCAATCTGCAATCACACATTCACACTCATGATCATCAGAAGAAACTAGGTCAGAAGAAACACAAATGAACACAAGCACACACACTCACACACATCGTCACAAACACATTATAGAATGGTACCGCAATATAGTCTTTCTCTATATCAGTGCTCTCCAACCCTGTTCCTGGAGAGCTACCCTCCTGTAGGTTTTAACTCCAACCCTGATCCTGGAGAGCTACCCTCCTGTAGGTTTTATCCAACCCTGTTCCTGGAGAGCTACCCTCCTGTAGGTTTTAACTCCAACCCTGTTCCTGGAGAGCTACCCTCCTGTAGGTTTTATTAAACCCTGTTCCTGGAGAGCTACCCTCCTGTAGGTTTTATCCAACCCTGTTCCTGGAGAGCTACATTCCTGTAGGTTTTATCCAACCCTGTTCCTGGAGAGCTACCCTCCTGTAGGTTTTAACTCCATCCCTGTTCCTGGAGAGCTACCCTCCTGTAGGTTTTATCCAACCCTGTTCCTGGAGAGCTACCCTCCTGACAACCCTGATCTATACCGCTGTTTTACCAATGTTTTGCATTTCTGTTTCGTTCCAATAAATATACTGTATGTCCATTGCATAATGGTTATACACCTAGTTCTGTGAAATGATTGAGTGGAAGAAGCTGTTTTGACTGGCTGGTTCCTCCTGGTTGCCGTCTGGTAACGGTTATTCACATCCCTACATGATGTGTCTTAACAGTCAGCTGACAGACAGATGGATGGCTGCTGAGGAAGAGCCAGCAGGATTGATACAGATAGTGCTCTCTGCAGGGAGCAGAACTAGGCCACATTAGATTTTCTTAATATTTATGCAAGACAGGTTAGAGATATGCGTATGAAGAACAGATGAATCTATGGGAATTTGAGAAGGATATATTGCTCTCTATGGGTGTTATGATCAGTAAACAATTAATACAAGGACCCTATCAATGCAAAGCAGAATACTGATGTATTACATTTACAGCAAACTATCACACCCCACTATCCCCTTCCATAGCACACTATCCCCTTCCATAGCACACTATCCCCTTCCATAGCACACTATCCCCTTCCATACACTATCCCCTTCCATAGCACACTATCCCCTTCCATAGCACACTATCCCCTTCCATAGCACACTATCCCCTTCCATAGCACACTATCCCCTTCCATACACTATCCCCTTCCATAGCACACTATCCCCTTCCATATACACTATCCCCTTCCATAGCACACTATCCCCTTCCATAGCACACTATCCCCTTCCATAGCACACTATCCCCTTCCATAGCACACTATCCCCTTCCATAGCACACTATCCCCTTCCATAGCGCACTATCCCCTTCCATAGTGCACTATCCCCTTCCATAGCGCACTATCCCCTCCCATAGCACACTATCCCCTTCCATAGCACACTATCCCCTTCCATAGCACACTATCCCCTTCCATAGCACACTATCCCCTTCCATAGCACACTTCCATAGCACACTATCCCCTTCCATAGCACACTATCCCCTTCCATAGCACACTATACCCCTTCCATAGCACACTATCCCTCCCCCCTTCCATAGCACACTATCCCTTCCATAGCACACTATCCCCTTCCATAGCACACTATCCCCTTCCATAGCACACTATCCCCTTCCATAGCACACTATCCCCTTCCATAGCACACTATCCCCTTTCATAGCACACTATCCCCTTCCATAGCACACTATCCCCTTCCATATCACACTATCCCCTTCCATAGCACACTATCCCCTTTCATAGCACACTATCCCCTTAAATAGCACACTATCCCCTTCCATAGCACACTATCCCCTTCCATAGTGCACTATCCCCTTCCATAGCACACTATCCCCTTCCATAGCACACTATCCCCAGCACACTATCCCCTTCCATAGCACACTATCCCCTTCCATAGCACACTATCACCTCCCATAGCACACTATCCCCTTCCATAGCACACTATCCCCTTCCATAGCACACTATCCCCTTCCATAGCACACTATCCCCTTCCATAGCACACTATCCCCTTCCATATCACACTATCCCCTTCCATAGCACACTATCCCCTTCCATAGCACACTATCCCCTTCCATAGCACACTATCCCCTTCCATAGCACACTATCACCTTCCATAGCACACTATCCCCTTCCATAGCACACTATCCCCTTCCATAGCACACTATCCCCTTCCATAGCACACTATCCCCTTCCATAGCACACTATCCCCTTCCATAGCACACTATCCCCTTCCATAGCACACTATCCCCTTCCATAGCACACTATCCCCTTCCATAGCACTATCCCCTTCCATAGCACACCATCCCCTTCCATAGTGCACTATCCCCTTCCATAGCACACTATCCCCTTCCATAGCACACTATCCCCTTCCATACCACACTATCCCCTTCCATAGCACACTATCCCCTTCCATAGCACACCATCCCCTTCCATAGCACACTATCCCCTTCCATAGCACACTATCCCCTTCCATAGCACACTATCCCCTTCCATAGTGCACTATCCCCTTCCATAGCACACTATCCCCAGCACACTATCCCCTTCCATAGCACACTATCCCCTTCCATAGCACACTATCCCCTTCCATAGCACACTATCCCCTTCCATAGCACACTATCCCCTTCCATAGTGCACTATCCCCTTCCATAGCACACTATCCCCTTCCATAGCACACTATCCCCTTCCATAGCACACTATCCCCTTCCATAGCACACTATCCCCTTCCATAGTGCACTATCCCCTTCCATAGCACACTATCCCCTTCCATAGCACACTATCCCCTTCCATAGCACACTATCCCCTTCCATAGCACACTATCCCCTTCCATAGCACACTATCCCCTTCCATAGCACACTATCCCCTTCCAGCACACTATCCCCTTCCATAGCACACTATCCCCTTCAACAACACACTATCCCCTTCAACAACACACTATCCCCTTCCATAGCACACTATCCCCTTCCATAGCACACTATCCCCTTCCATAGCACACTATCCCCTTCCATAGCACACTATCCCCTTCCATAGCACACTATCCCCTTCCATAGCACACTATCCCCTTCCATAGCACACTATCCCCTTCCATAGCACACTATCCCCTTCCATAGCACACCATCCCCTTCCATAGCACACTATCCCCTTCCATAGCACACTATCCCCTTCCATAGCACACTATCCCCTTCCATAGCACACTATCCCCTTCCACAGCACACTATCCCCTTCCATAGCACACTATCCCCTTCCATAGCACACTATCCCCTTCCATAGCACACTATCCCCTTCCATACCACACTATCCCCTTCCACAGCACACTATCCCCTTCCATAGCACACTATCCCCTCCATAGCACACTATCACCTTCCATAGCACACTATCCCCTTCATAGCACACTATCACTTCCATAGCACACTATCCCTTCCATAGCACACTATCACCTTCCATAGCACACTATCCCCTTCCATAGCACATA